>NC_092806.1:103371192-103509139 GCF_040954645.1 Diabrotica undecimpunctata
AAATCAAAAATAAAGTACTAATTTCCGTTCTCTCACATATTTCATCCTGTAACAGCAAAATTCTTGTAATTAAACTTTGAGTACACTTCCTCTAAGTATGAAGTTCTATTCCATTTAACTAAAACTTGTAGAAGCAGTGAGGAATTGCACTCACGAAAGTTCGTACAACCCTTATTTATTTTAAGAACTGTTTACGAGCAATTGCAGAAACTACAAATTGCCTTCTAAGCTTGCAAAATGAACAAAAAATGGTTACTAATTTTTTTTTATAATATGTAGTTCTTGTAGTCTTTTAAAAACTTTCAAGTTTATAATAACTTTAAGTTAAATAAAATATAAAGCACAGATACATATCATTTGTGTACCTTTTTTTAATGATTTTATATTGACATTAGTATATTAATAACATTCTTCTTCTTACTGTTTTTTTTTTGTAGAGATAACTTTGTCTGTTTTTCAATGTGCCTCCAGTAAGTTATCGTTCCATCGTTTTCGTGGTCATCCCAATGATCGCCTTCCTATTGGGGAACTTTCTCTCGTCGTCTTTACTACTCTATTTGTTGTCATTCGTCTAATATAATCGTTCCATTCTACTTTTCTATTTCTCACTTAGTCCTTAATGTTCTCTACCTTGAATCTCTTTACGTATAACTCTGCGTCTAGCTTTGTAAAATAGTGTCTAATCATTGATTTTTCTAATGGTATTCATCTCTACTGTTTCTAGTATTATTTTTGTTCTGTTAGTGTCAGGTCGTGTTTCTACAATTTATGTTATTATTGGTCTAAGTGTAGCATTTAAAAATTCTTTGGATATGTATTGAAATCCCATCGTATTTGCTAAAGCAATCGAAGAATATTTTAGTGTATTTCATTTCTTATTCGTATTAAAATACCGAATTCTTTCCATTCATCTTAACGTCGCCGAAGTTAATGTTAACCATTTTATAGTTTGTTTATATTTCACAAGATGCGTATTTTGTCGGTATTCTTTGATCGAAGCCTCTTTTATGATATTCTGCGTTTTAAATAAGTATTCCAGTTTATATGTTTTGTTTATATCTAGATTTTGCAAATGAACTTTAAAAGTAAGTGTAGACTCTCGCTAAGGTCGTTGTCATAAGCAGTGGACTTTGGCGTTTTTCCAAATTTTTCATCAAATTTGTAATATCCTTTTGGTTTTCGTCGTACGTTATGGAAAATAAGTTTAGTGGCAGTTAATTGTTCATTTAATAGTTACAGTTAAAGTGAGGATTTGAAATATACCCACAATGTTCCAGTCTTTTTAAGAAGCAGAGCTCCAAAGTTTGTGTTCCATGCCCAATTTCCAATCTCAATTTTGTCTTGTGGGCACAATCACAGAATGGAGCCCGATTGGAAGAAGAAAGAGAGGAAGACCCCGAAGGTCATTCAGAGATGAAATCGACGAGGCTATGGAGAAAAGAACCCTGCGAGATGGAGACTGGAATGACGGGGAAAATTGGAGAAAACGGTTGAGTGAAGGAAGACAGTGAAAACTGTGGAAATCCTTAGTAGTAGTAATTTTGTCTTGTCCTATCACAGTGAAGATGAATTTGTTCGAGTGGTACAGAGTTTGAGTTCCAGTAAAGTTTGGTTTCTACCCTCAGAATTTATGTGTTAAACCCCAGTGCAATCCAGATTACTTTTTTGTGTTAAAATTTAAAGTAAAGGCAGATATTTTTTTAATAATAATTTGCTTTCATAACAAAAAGAATTTGTAATAATTAATATTGTACTATCTAATAATTTTTTGTCATGTAACTATTTTTTGTAAGTTTTGTAGCATCTTCTGAGTTAGTAAACAAATGGGACACATGTAAGTTTTTATTTGTGTTATTTTTGTATTTTGTATTTTATTTGTGTTATCATTCTTTGTAACTAATTATATCACTGTTTGTGGTGAGACACAATAAATGTTTAATTTTTTGTAATCCGTTTTGTTTGTTTACCTTGACTAACTCTCCAACACCTTTTTTTTTCATTTGAGAAGATGTACTTTTTACGTTTAATAATTATTTCAATAGTTACAACCAGCTGTTGTAATGGTTATAATTTGATACCTCGAAGCGGCATCCTTTTTAAATTGCTAGAGGTATTTCCTGTTTCCTTTTGTTTTGTTTGTCCCAAGATATTCACGTTAGTACCCCTTTGTTTCATTTTTTTGTAGTTGCCCCAATCCGACCACATGCCATTTACTTATCCACAAATTCAGCTCTCCAAACAAATCCTCAGTGTTGTTCGCATAAGTATCGATTATTTTGCTTATCCTATCTCCGCCCCAATAATTTCTGTTCCCAATTCTCTACCCCTTATAATAATACCCCATGTGGTAGGCAAAAATATTTCGTTACATAATGACTGTTTCGTAAATTTTGTATTTCATTTCTTTGCCGATATTTTTAATTTTCCATATTGTGTCATTCAGACAAGCTACGTCTCGGTTTGTTTTATTGACTTGATCTTCTAGTTAAGTCTTAGCTTTCCGTAGCTAGATAGTTTGATGTATATATTAGTAAATATATTAGTAAATATTAAATAGAAAATAATAAAACTATAAATAAAAAACCACGAGGCCTAAGTGGTAAATGTAGCCAAAATCACGTACCCATCACGAATTCTAGGAAATTTTGATTTCGATTATTAGCGGCGTGTAATAAAATATGTTGCCTAGGATTGACTTTAGATTGTGATAGTGAAATAATAAATATCTAAAACAATAGAATAATAATAAAAATAATACATTAGATTTAGTTTATAAAATAAGTTCTCATTCACATAAATAATTAAAATGAGAATGTGTCGACTGAGCGGATTAGCAACTATAGAAAGATATTCATATATTTAGTTTATAAATAGAAAGAGTACTAAGCATTCGCAGATGCTTGTTTGGTCTGTATGTACATAATGTCTTCTAAAAACATGCCAAAACATGTTTATTTGGATAAAGTTATACATCGAATCGTGCAGTTCATGAATCATATTGTTACAAGTACATTCTTTTCTGCAATTGATTTAACGTATTGGATTGACGACAGTAAACATAACGAAAAGCAAGTATTATATTTAGATTATAAGTTTATTTCTGAAAACAATTGAATTCTCCTTAAGTTTCAAATAAGCGAGTCTATTTAATAGCGGAATTAATCAATGTTCCGGTATTACGGCAAAATGTGTTTACATAAAGACACAACACATGAATCAACAGCTGATTCATCTGATTGCTTGAATTACGCAATGAAGCAAATATTTTAATTATGCAAGTGTCAATGAAAAACTGAAAATACTGCCAAATGAATAATTGGAATACAGTTCACGCTTTAGACGCTTAACTTGCATGTTATGAAACAAAAATAATAACACAGTCAAATAAAATAAAAAAATTGGTGCTTGAGAAATAACGAATTCTAAATATGTGATTTTAGAAATGACTTATTTTTCTATTGTTTTTTTTAATCGATTGTATAATTTTAACTTCGCTCGGAAAATACACACAAAGGCTCATAGTTGTAGAATATAAGTTTTCAGTTAGATTAATTAGAACTATAAAAATATATTATATTATTTTTTGGTTAGATTAGTACATACGTTTAATCGTTTTCACAGCTTAATATGTCTATTTAAGGCAGATTAGCATACCTTTTACTATCACTGCTATTGCTGCCTATTAAAGTTGGGAGTACGGGTTCGATTGTAATATATACATGAACACCTAACTCCCACATTCGTTTTTTAACCTTCCGTATACAGGAAATAGAATTCTGCCATGCTAATGGCGTAAACTCATCAATATCAGTATTAAGCAGTAGCTTCACATTTTTAATTTTAAAAGTAAGAGTATAGCGGGTCACATAACTCTTTGTTTGTGCCCAGATTAGCTCAATTGAATTAGAAACCAATTTTATTCAAGTCTTTCCAGTTGATTCTAAAAACACGCTGTCCTTCCATGTTGGTCATATTTATAATTTGGTTTGCAACTATGTCAGAAAAGAGCGCGCCAAATATCGAGAATTCGTGCACATGTGTACCTTGTAAGTCCACAGGGAGTCCCATAAGGAGCATTATTTATAACATTGGCCGTGGAAAAACGACTGCGTTGATAAGGAGGATCAAGAGACCACTGGATATTACCGTTTTGAAGGAATTGTTACAGAAGGTTCTACAGGATGTTGTACGTAAAAGGGAACAACAGAATTATCACTGCTTTCTTCCTCACTTTCACTCCAATTGAAAGACCTCATTTTAGGTAATAAAGTCACGAAACACCAAGACGATTTTTTTTTTATCAAATAGATCCGAACAGGACAGCAAGGTTAAAAAATGGTCAAGTTCGGTTTTCCAATCTTAACGATTGTTCAGTGCTCTTATTACTCTCTGAGCCGATAGTAAGTTTTTATTACCACTCGAATAATGGCTATGCTAACTATTTAAACTTGATTCAGTAATCCATTTAATTATGTTAATACTTACAGTTTTATTATAGTATGTTTATCACAGCACTATACTCTATACAGCGCTTGACTGTTCAATACCTTACATAAATTCTTTGATAACTTATAATTATAATTAAAGCTAGCTGTATGGCTCGTTGTTGTATTCAATTGAACCTATGGAATGACGCAATCGAGAATTATATAAATGTCAAAAAGCAATAGAAACCAATATCCGCTACTGTATCAAGACATAATATATTAATGTCATTTATATAAAAAATATCGAAAGACAACCTGCAGTTTCATGTACTGGGGTCGTATTTTCGAATTCAATTAAATTTTTTAGTATGCGAGTTAACTCAAATGAAAAATACGAATCTAAATATATATTTTTAAAGGTCCTTCAAAATGTTATACGTATACGAGAAGAATATTCACAGAGAACACTGCAAATTTGAACAACTAAAACTCAAATAGACATATAGACAAAAAGACATATTGTAACAAGTCCGTTACTTTAATAATCCGTAAACATTTTTAAATACAATTTTAAAATCCCAATCCTCTTAATGCTTCTCTGAATTTTGAATTTCTAAGTTGGCTTAAACAGCGACACCTACGATGATGTAGGGCAACATGATCATCCGGCTAGCAATTAGCGCTGATTCTGGTTTTAACCTTTTGGTAGACAACATCGTTTAACAAAAAAAAAGGGTAGGCGACAGAAGAAGGCTAAATTTGTTTTAAAGAATATTAGTTTCGTTGGGAAGGAAGAATATATACAGTTTTAGTTGTTTCGTAGTGTATACCCGTTGATTTATAAGCCACTTCTAGTCGCCTACCCCAAGAAGTTAAATCCAGGATCGAGGATTTTTTTTTTCTCATTTATTTTTGGGGATTTTTTTTTACAAGGAGGAAAAGAATTTGCGTTTTTGAATTTGCCCATTTGCCCGTCTGTTCCATCAGAGGTCCAGAGCTCTCTCAGACTACTCTCGGACCACTTCAGGATACCAGCCCGAAAGACCTCCCTTATTTAGAGGGTGGAACATTGTTCATTTTTTTTTATATTTTTTTTTATTCATTAATTGTTAATAATTTTGTTTATAATATTTTGTTTCCAATCTTAAATCATACTGCTTCATTTAATAATAAAGACCCGTCATTTTTTCTAAATAATTATAATACATATATATATATATATATATATATATATATATATATATATATATATATATATATATATATATATGCAGTAAAATTGTCACGTCCAGGTCGAGGTTTTAAATCCTCCCATTTAACTCAATTTGTGCGATTTTATGTGTACACATCTAATCAGAGAGTTACTTATTAAGATTTTATTATTATTAAATTTTCAAACCTTTGGACATTTATCCCTTCAGGATATTGTCCTCATTACTTTATTACAACCTTCGATTGAAAGCCAAATGACAGAGTTGCATCTCTGAGGCAAGTAATTACCTTTTTAGGTCAATCATTACAATTTTTTCTATATCTTATTATTGGTAAATTTAGATCATCAAGGATGAGTTGCGTACAACTAGGGCATTTATTTTTTTGTAGATAATTAACTAAGTTGACTGTACATAATTGGTGGTGGGTATTTTAGGGTAAATTTAGATTGTATATATTGGATAGGGATTCAATTTTTGGTGAAAACTAAATATTTTAATTCATACCTGTATCCTTTTTTTTTGTATTTCAGCAAATAGCTTTACAAGATACCTTGGAAAGTTTATGTTAATACTTTCCTGGCACCCACTCACATTTTGGAGCAACTTCTATAATCATTTTTATTTACCTCAGTTATATACCTATAGATTGTTTATTACCTTGTCATTCATTTTTTTATTCTACGGTCTCTGTAGGGCATGCAAATTTGCCGAATCCTCCTTTGAGTGTTAAGTAGTCACTCTCCGGCACATTCAGCTAGCCAGCTTTAATTTATTTGTTTTGTTACATCCTTCCTCATTTGTTTTTGTTACATTGGCGAGCCCAACGTGGTGCCTATTTTCAGTTCAGACCGTACATTCTGTAGTATATTTCTCTTTGCAAAATATTCTTTATTATTTCTAATTTGTTCCAGTTGCTCTTTGTTCAATTTTTTTAACTTCTTTATTTATTTATTTTTCCTTATAAGATTTACTATTTTAATGTATACTTGTATTGCTGCAGTTATAGTCATATTTAAACCCTCACCTATTTTGATATCATTGTGTACAGTTGACTAGTTTTTTACTATTTTTGTATGATAAAAAATTTAATTATTTAGACATTGCTATTTTTATATATTAGCCAATCTTAGTGTATTTTTGGTATTTAACTGCTAGTTGACTATATATTTGTTGAAACCACTGTATGTGCTTTAGGGATTCAACTTTAAATATTTAACTTAACTTTACTTAATTCTTTTTAAACACTTAATTATATATAGATATATTCTTTTGGATAACTTTAGTTGCTTGATTGATTTTGTGGTGTGTTGGTACATATATATTCATATTTTTTTTTAAAACTTTAGATTATTCTTCAATTGACTTTGTGGCGTGTTAGTACATTATTTCTTTTGTCTATCCTTTATATTTGTCTATTTTTTTTTGTTTTCATAATGTCTGCATTTAAGGTAGAACATTTGTTAGTGAAGGAACTGGATTACGAGTTAAGGATTAGGGACATCAATATTGATGAGTCTTCCAATGTTGATCTGAAATGCAAAATATTGCGTGGAGCTTTAAGGCAGGAAGAAGGAAACAGGAGTTTCCGACAGATTTCCGCCTCAAATATTCCTTTTGAGGTCCAACAACAGGAGATTGAAGAGACTGTGGATGATTTGGCGAAAAGGATAGCCGATTTTAGAGGGACTGTCCACAATAGCCTATATTCCAGGCTAATATCACGCCTAGCTCACATCTCAGGTCGTGTGCATTTATTATCTTGTTCAGATGATGCACAACAAATCTTCCAACGCTCTGTCTCTGTCCGAATCCTAAGTCTAGAGGGCGAACTTGATTCTCAAGTGAGTCCAATAGCAACATCAACTCCAATCTCTTCTGTCCAAGCGGCAAATGCATTTCTACAACCCAAACCTGTTCAGGTTCATAAATGGGGCATTACATTTTCTGGTGAAGGTCATTATGACCAGGTTATTTCCTTTTTGGATCGAGTGGAATGTCTTCGTATATCGAGAGGAGTGAGTGAAGATGATCTCTTCGCAGCGTCTGCAGAATTGTTTTCAGGTGCAGCTTCTACGTGGTTTATGAATAACCGCAATAATTTTTCAAATTGGTCTGATCTAGCTCAGAAACTTAAGTCTGATTTTCTACCTTATTCTTTTCAAGACGACCTTTTAGATCAAATTAAAAATCGTAAACAGAAGCCACACGAGTCTGTTACCATGTTCATTAATAATATTTTAGGTATGTGTAGTCGCCTTAAAACACCTCTGACAGATTCTGCAAAGATTAGGATCATCCTGAAATGTCTATTGCCATTTTATCATCAGCAGTTGGCTCTTGTAGAGATCACTAGTATAGCTGATATTACGGAGAAGTGTAAAGGTTTAAAAGAAAATTTATCTTGGTCTTCTCACCTTCCTTCTACTTCTCGACCCTCTTCTTTTAATTCTTCACGTCACCTAGATACTTCCAAACACCTTCTTGGCAATCCAAAGGCCATGACCGTAATATTTCCGCATTGAGTTCTGTAGTTTGTTGGAATTGTCGTGAGTCTAGTCATACTTTTTATGATTGCGGTATTCCTCGTACCCGTATTTTCTGCCATGGTTGCGGTAAAGAAAATACTCTTAAACGTAATTGTTTTAAGTGTTCGGGAAACGAACGATCGGAGGTCCGTCCCCTGAGCGTTTCTCCGTCCACACCCCCATCAGGGAGCCAAACCGATCCACCAAACACACCAACTGTTCCAACCATTCAAACCCATCTTCCAGTCGAAAAGGAAAAGGGGTTTACACGAAAAAACCAACACACACCACACAGAATCACTCAAAAGAGTAACTTCCCAATCTAAAACATTTGATTTGCATAGATTATCTTCCCCAAATTTTAGTGTTAAACGTGATAGTAGTAGTGTAGTAGTTCCAGTATGCATACCAGAGTCTACCACAGGTCAGGAGAATTCTTTTATTTCTGATTCTTCTTGTTTTCCTATCGCATCCTCTGATTGTGTTGGTAGAGATAATAAATTTAGTTTGGTACCATTTAAAATTTTTGACCAATCAGATAATGGTTGTTTTGATTTGAATTCCTTATTAGTGAAGAAACATAATGATAATAGACCTTATCTTCCTATTAAGATTTTAGGACAAGCTTATTTAGCTCTTTTAGATAATGGCTCAAACATTTCTGTGATAGGTTCACATTCATTAGCTTTACTGAAAAATGCTGAAATTTCTATTATGCCCATTTCTTCTCTGCAAGTATCTACTGCAGATGGTACAGTTCAGTCTATTACAGGCAAATTTGAAACTGAAATCACAGTAGCAGATTTATGTAAGCAAATTACATTCTACATTATTCCCTCAGTTCAGAATTCTATCATTTTAGGTATGGATTTCTTAAATGCTTTTAATAGCACACTAAATTGTTCTAATTTTTCTTTTTCTGTTTCTCAATTTAATCTGTCTGTACTTAGTACTATTCAGGACTTTTCGAGTTTATCTAGTCTCGAACAAAGACAATTAGAGAATATGATCTCTAAATTTATAACTCTTTCGTCGAAAGACAAGTTAGGTCGTACATCCTTAATATCTCACACTATCGATGTGGGAGATACCACACCTTTTCGACAATACCAGTATCCTATTCCTCAGGCTTGGCAAGTTGACTTGGAAAAGGAAATTGATTCCATGTTAGAGTTGAAGATTATTGAACCTTCCACGTCTTCTTACTGTAGTCCTTTGTGGTTAACCAAGAAAAAGGATGGATCTTTTGGGGTTTGCTTCGATGGTCGAAAGTTGAATAATATTACTACAAATCGGGATGCTTATCCCGATACTATATATACTGACTTATTTTTGTTATCATTCAATCATTTTAAATAACTTTTGCTACGTCCTCTTCAAGGTTTTCACTTTTAGTTTCACTTTAATTTAAAAATATCCTTAATAATAAATATCTTCAATTTAAAAAAAAAAACATTTATCATTGTAATTAAATTTAATTATTTATTGTCTACCAAGGGATGAGATTATAACTCTCCCTTGAACTTCTCTTTGTTAGGTTATCGTGTGCACACATATCCGGAGAATTTTTACTTAAAAACCTAAACAATTTTTGAACGAAAACTAAACTATTAGTGAGTAGTATATAATTATATTTATTATTTATACATTATTATTGGATATAACTTTTGTCACAATTTGAAATTTTTAAGGGGTATATCAGGGGTTAATTGTTTTATAATTATATTCAGGGATTTTACTGTAAATATAGCTATAGTTAACTGTACATAAGAGGTGGTGGTTTAGTATATAAGTATTTAAAATAGTCTGTACCTAAGTTGGTAATTATTAAAGGTGTGGTTAAAATTTAATATTTCAATTAGTACCTATCTTTCATATTTCAGCAATCCAAGATATCTCGGAAGAAAACATTTAACTTCCTGGCGCCCAAGCATTCATTAGAGCAACTTTTATGTTTCATCTGTTTATTTCTTGGTGGTTTTTTTGTCATTAGTTCTTATATCTTACGGTCTCTGTAGGGCATGCAAATTGGCCGAATCCTTCTTTGAGTGTCAAGTGGTCATTCTCCTGCATAGTCGCTAGCCAACACTTACTTCTGTTATATTTTAAAATCCATATTTACCCTTTATTTATTTCTTTTACATAATTTATTTCTATCTAACCCCTTCCATCTTCCGTTATTCCACATATTAGTTCGTTGGTGTATCAAGGTGCATTTTAGAGTTCACCCTTTTGCTACACTGGATAGAGTCACCCAGACTCCTTAGCACAATTTTTGTTACGTTAACATAAATTTTGTTACATTGGCGAGCCCAACGTGGTGCCTATTTTCAGTTCAGACCGTACATTCTGTAGTATATTTCTCTTTGCAAAATATTCTTTATTATTTCTAATTTGTTCCTGTTGCTCTTTGTTCATTTTTTTAACTTCTTTATTTATTTATTTTTCCTTATTAGATTTACATTTATAGGTATACTTGTATTGCTGTAGTTTACTTACATTCATATTTAAACCCTCACCTTTTAATCTCATTGTGTACAGTTAACAACTTATTTTACTATTATTGAACTATAAAATTTAATAATTTAGATATTACTATTTTTATATATATATATATATATATATATATATATATATATATATATATATATATATATATATTAGCCAATATTGGTGGGTTTTTTATATTCAATTATTTGTTAACCATATACTTGTTGAAACCATTGTGTGTTGCTTCAAGGATTCAAATTTATATTTACTTAACTTTACTTAACCATTTTGAAATTTTTTGTGAATAACTTTAGATTATCCTTGGATTGATTTTGTGGTGTGTTGGTACATATATATTCATATTTTTTTTGGAAACTTTAGATTATTATTCGATTGACTTTGTGGTGTGTTAGTACATTATTTCTTTTGTCTATCCTATCTAGTCATCTATTTTTTTTTGTTTTCATAATGTCTGCATTTAAGGTAGAACATTTGTTAGTGAAGGAATTGGATTACGAGTTAAGGATTAGGGACATCAATATTGATGAGTCTTCCAATGTGGATTTAAAACGCAAACTATTGCGTGGAGCTTTAAGGCAAGAAGAAGGAAACAGAAGCTTTCGACAAATTTCTGCCACAAGTATCCCTTTTCTAGAGCAGCAAGAAGAGATTGATCAGACTGTGGATGATTTGGCTAAAAGGATATCCGATTTTAGAGGGACTGTCCAAGATAGCCTATACTCCAGGCTGATATCACGTCTAGCTCATGTCTCAGGCCGTGTTCATTTATTGTCGTGTTCGAATGAGGAGCAGCAATCTTATAAACGCTCAATTTCAGTCCGAATTCTTAGCCTAGAGGGTAAACTTGATTCACGAGTAAATCCAATTGCTACTTCAACTCCTATTTCTTCTGTCCAAGCAGCTAACACATTTCTACACCCCAAACCTATTCAGGTATATAAATGGGGCATTTCGTTTTCTGGTGAAGGTCATTATGAGCAAGTAATTTCCTTTTTGGATAGGGTGGAATGTCTTCGTGTATCGAGAGGAGTGAGTGAAGATGATCTTTTTGCAGCTTCTGCTGAATTGTTTACAGGCGCAGCTTTTACGTGGTTTAGAAACAATCGCAATAATTTTTCTAATTGGTCTGATTTGGCTCAGAAACTTAAGTCTGATTTTCTACCATATTCTTTTCAAGATGACCTTCTAGACCAAATCAAAAATCGTAAACAGAAGCCAAATGAGTCTGTTACGATGTTTATCAATAACATTTTGGGTATGTGTGGTCGCCTTGAGACTCCTTTAACAGATTCTGCAAAAATTAGGATTATTCTGAAATGTCTATTGCCATTTTATCATCAACAATTAGCTTTAGTAGACATCAACAGTATAGCAGACATAACCGAGAAGTGTAAACGTTTGGAGGAAACTTTATCTTGGTCTTCTCAACCTCCAACCACTTCCAAACACTCTTCTGACCCTTTTGGTCACCAAAATTCTTTTAGACACCGTTCTTGGCAACCTAAGGGCCCTGAGCGTAATATTTCAGTTGTAACTTCTGTAGTGTGCTGGAATTGTCGTGAGTCTGGTCATACCTTTTATGATTGCGGCATCCCTCGTACCCGTATTTTCTGCCACGGTTGTGGTAGGGAAAATACTCTCAAACGAAATTGTTTTAAATGTTCGGGAAACGAACGATCGGAGGTCCGTCCCCTGAGCGTTTCTCCGTCCACACCCCCATCAGGGAATCAAACCGTTACATCAAGCGAAGTCACTGGTCCAAACACGTCAAGCCACCCAAACCCGTCTACCAGTCGGAAAGGGAAAGGGGTTTTCCCCAAAAAACCAACACACACCACACCAAGTCATTCCAAGAAGTAACTTCTCAATATAATACATTTGATTTGCATAAAGTATCTTCCCCAAATATCTCCCCAAATTTTAGTAATAAACATAATAGTAGCAGTGTAGTAGTTTCAGTATCTATACCAGAGTCTACCACAATTCAGGAGGATTCTTTTATTTCTGATTATTCTTGTTTGCCTAGCGTATCCTCTGATTGTGTTAGTAGAGATAATAAGTTTAGTTTAGTACCATTTTAAATTTTTGACCAATCAGATAATGATTGTTTTGATTTGAATTCGTTATTAGTGAGAAAACATAATGATAATAGACCTTATCTTCCTATTAAGATTTTAGGACAATCTTGCTTAGCTCTTTTAGATAGTGGCTCGAACATTTCTGTGATAGGTTCACATTCATTAGCTTTACTGAAAAATGCTGAGGTTTCCATTAAGCCCATTTCTTCTCTGCAAGTGTCTACTGCAGATGGCACAGTTCAGTCTATTACAGGCAAATTTGAAACCGAAATCACAGTAGCACATTTATGTAAGCAAATTACATTCTATATCATTCCTTCAGTTCAGAATTCCATAATTTTAGGTATGGATTTCTTAAATGTTTTTAATAGCACACTAAATTGCTCAAATTTTTCCTTTTCTATTTCTCAATTTAATCTCTCCTTACTTAGTGCTATTCAGGATTTTACTAGTTTATCTAGTTCCAAACAAAGGCAATTAGAGAATATGATCTCTAAATTTACAACTCTTTCGTCGAAAGACAAGTTAAGTCGTACATCCTTAATATCTCACACTATCGAGGTGGGAGATACCACACCTTTTCGACAATACCAGTATCCTACTTCTCAGGCTTGGCAAGTTGACTTGGAAAAGGAAATTGATTCCATGTTAGAGTTGAAGATCATTGAACCTTCCACGTCTTCTTACTGTAGTCCTTTGTGGTTAACCAAGAAAAAGGATGGATCTTTTGGGGTTTGCTTCTATGGTCGAAAGTTGAATAATATTACTACAAATCGGGATGCTTATCCTATTCCCCGAATAGACGTCATTCTAAGTAAACTCCAGAATGCTAGGTATATTTCTTCTATCGACCTATCTAAAGCTTTTTTACAAATTCCTTTAAGTGAGGAAAGTAAAAAGTATACAGCTTTTGCAGTTAGTGGGAAAGAATTATTTCAGTTTGTCATTATGCCTTTTGGTCTTGTTTCAGCTCCTCAGACAATGTGTCGTCTGATGGACTTAGTCATTGGTCCTCAGTTAGAGCCCTATGTTTTTTATTATTTGGATGACATTTTGGTTGTCACTCCTGATTTTTCTCTTCATATGGAAATTTTGGATAAGTTGTTTTTACGTCTCAAAGAGGCTAATTTAACTATTAATTTAGATAAATGTTAGCTTTGTCGTCCTAGTCTTAAATTTTTAGGATATGTAGTCGATAGTAAAGGTTTAAGGACTGATCCTACTAAAAGTTGCTGCTATCAAGGATTTTCCTATACCTAAGACTACTACCCAAGTCCGTAGGATATTAGGCATGTGTGGATATTATCGTCGGTTTGTGCCGTCTTATTCTACTTTGTTGTCCCCACTTACAGATCTCCTTAAAAATAGGAAAAAAGGCCAAACTATTACATGGACTTCAGAAGCCGATGATGCTTTCCGGCGTATAAAAAAAGCTCTTACTAGTGCACCTGTCATGACATCTCCGAATTTTAAAGAGCATTTCTATCTCATGACAGATTGTTCCAACACTGCTTCAGGTGGTGTACTATTTCAAATTAAGGATGGTTCGGAACATCCAATAGCTTATACCAGCAAAAAGCTCAATAAAGCATAGAAAAATTATTCCACCACAGAGAGAGAACTTCTTGCAATCATCCATGGTCTTGATGCCTTTCGGTACTATCTTGAGGGTCGTAAGTTTACTATCATCACAGATCATAGTTCTTTATTATGGTTACATTCCATGAAAAATCCGTCACAACGTTTATCCCGTTGGATTGGTAGGCTTTCTGTCTTTGATTATAATATTGTTCATCGCAAAGCCAATGGTGTTGTGGTTGCAGATGCGTTATCACGTACATTCGACATCAATCTTTTAGATCTGTCCACTTTATCTCCAGATAATTGGTATCGAACTATGATTCATAATGTCACCCAAGAACCTACTAGATATCCTGATTTTAAGGTAGAGAATAATATCCTTTATAAACATGTAATCAGTCCAGTTGAATCTTTATCGAATATGTCTGATTGGAAAATAGTAGTCCCAACAGCAAATAGGGATGAAGTCTTGAGAACCTTTCATGATGATGTGACATCAGGTCACTTTGGTTTTTATAAAACATTTAGTAAAATAGCTGAGTTATATTACTGGCCTGGTCTGCGCAACTCAGTTAAGAAATACATCTCTAGATGTAGAGTTTGTTCAACATGCAAGCCGAGTAACCTACCTCAAGCTGGATTAATGGGTTCGTTTAGGAACATTAATTTTCCTTCGCAAATGATCTCTTTAGACCTTATTGGACCGTATCCACGTAGTTATTTAGGTAATACATATTGCTTGGTAGTTGTAGATTACTTCACCAAATTTCCTTTAGTTTGTCCTCTTCGTAAGGCTACAACTCCAGCTATTTTGAAGTTCTTAGAGGAGCAAGTGTTCTTACTATTTGGTATTCCCCAAATAGTATCATGTGATAATGGTCCACAATTTATTTCTAGAGCCTTTAAAGATCTTTTAAGTAAATATAAGGTCCAAAAGATATTCTACAATGCAGCTTATCATCCGCAAGCTAACCACACTGAACGTGTAAATCGTAGCATTGTTACTGCTCTTCGATCTTACACTTACACTGATCATAGAGCTTGGGATCAGTACATTCACTCAGTTGCTCAAGCCATTCGAACTTCTGTTCATGAAACCACTCAGTGCTCTCCAGCTTATGTTAATTTTGGTAGGCATGTTCCATTGCCAGGTGATTATTTCGGTTTAATTTCTGAAAATTTAACAACTCTTCCTCAAATTTCTGAGAAACTTCACCGTATGGAAGATCTCCAAAACTTACCTCCAATCTTCGCTGACATTAGGAAGAAGTTGAAAGCTTCTTACCTTAGAAATCAAAGTCAGTATAATTTGAGGAAACGAGACATGCGATTCTTTATTGGCGATCGAGTTTTGAAGCGAAATTTTGTAAAATCAAGTAAGGGTGATGCCATTTCTGCTAAGTTCTGCCAGAAATATATTCCCTGTACTGTCGTTCGAGTAATTTCTCCTTTAGTATATGAATTAAAAGACAATTCGACAAATAGACGAATTGGTCAATTTCATATAAAGGATTTACTTCCAGATAATACAGTGGATGACATAGCATCCTCTTCCTCAGATGAAGAATTACTTAAGTTTGTCTAATAAAGTTAATCTACCATTGTGACTATTATTGTTTTGGCTCGGTTTTGATTACGATTTGGTATTTGCTTGGAACTTTATTACTAATCACCAGACATCGTATATGTACAGCTTATTCCTTGCTTATTATTTGGTTATATAAGTTAAAATTATTAACCCTTTTCATTCTTATTATTAGGTACACTTATCTTTGTTTACTTTATACTGGTATGGAACTATATTAAATACTACTATTATATATTTTGTTTGTTAATTTTATTATCATCTTTTGTTATTTGGTTGCCATATTGGAAAGAATGTTGTGATTTTTTTTTTGTGTATAGATTTAGTCACTTTATTGGTCATAGTCATGCTTTATTTTAATTAATATCTTCATGTACTATATGGAAGGATTCTAAAATCAGTTACTAGGAATTATTTATATACTTAATTTGTTTTTGTATACTCTTATATCATATGGACTATTCTGCCTATGCATACTTAATTGAATACGTGGGTTCGAAGTTGTTGTTCAATTAGAGGCCTCAGTTGTTCGATGAGTTTCGGAATTCACCATTTTCATGACAGGTTATGTATATAACTGGGCAGTAAGATGTTTCGTTCATAATTAGTTAACCATCTTTAATTTGAATTCTAATTTGAACATTTTAGTTTTAATCTTGAGTCTTTCCAGACTATGTTCAATTGTAATTACAAAAGATTTCCTTTAGCTGATTTCTTAGTCTTACTTATGTTAAGATATTCTTGACATTGCTACCTTTATGGCTAGCATAGTTAGATTGCTTTCTGAAATTAGTAATTTATATTTTAGTCAACAAATGACCGTTTACAGTTACATTCACTTCTTTCCTTAGGCATTCACTTATTGATTTTGGATTTAGAATTAGAACATATCTTGTTCTTTCGTAGTAATGTCAGAACGAATTAGTAATTTGCAGTTTCTACAGAAATTGGCCTGTTCGTTCTTGATATTTTGTTTGTTGATTACTTACTTATTATTTACTTGATTACTTACTTCTTTAACTATTACTTTTTGGATATGTTAAGTAGTTATTATTGGCTTACTAAATGCCTTGTAACTCACTTATGTCTGATATTCTTATAAATCTGTTGTAGCTACCTGCTATAGTTATTGAATATCAGCATGAGTTAATTTGTTTGATGTTGATTTAGATTCAATGATTTAGTCTACGAATATTGTGGTGTAGGCACATATTACTGGATGTGGGTATATGTTGACCTAATTTATTTAGATTATTTTGATTATAGTGTGAATTGGTTACCCATTTGCCTGGTTGATTATATCTTTGGATATGCTATTCTATAAATCTGTTGTCCACTGGGTGATCAATTTCGGATTTAGTGGCCAATTCAATACTTAAATAATTAGTATATATGTTTTGATTTTTTTTTATCGTTACTTATAAATTGTGAATCGGTCCACACCTCTGCCTGATTGATTATCTTTGGATATTCTACTATAAATCTGTTGTCCACCGAATAGTCAATTTTGGAACCAGTGTCCGATTACACATTATTTTGAGATATATGAGTATTTGTCTTTACGACTATTTTAGGCTACATGGAAGCTTAATGTAGTTTATGTACTATTGATAGGATGACTTGTAAGTCACTTAATAATATTTGGATATCTTTAGATGTCTCCTTCTTTCTACATTATTTATAATCTGTGGTTACTTGTAATCTTGCGAATCGATGTAGATTGTTCGGAAGTTAGTTTTAAGTTAGTGTATTTTAGCTACATTTGGCAAACTAGTGCCATGGCTAAAAATTTAAATTTTAGATTGGTTTGTATCCTTTGCTTCTGCTACAGTGATGGAAACTTTGGCTAACAAACAGTTAAGCGTCTGTTCGAGATATTGCCATGACGCACGGTTCATACCCATTCTATGATTGTTGTTAGATATGAAAAAAAAAAAAAATTTTTCATATAAAAATTTTTTTTCTCCGAGTAAGAGGGGAGTGTAACGAGTCCGTTACTTTAATAATCCGTAAACATTTTTAAATACAATTTTAAAATCCCAATCCTCTTAATGCTTTTCTGAATTTTGAATTTCTAAGTTGGCTTAAACAGCGACACCTACGATGATGTAGGGCAACATGATCATCCGGCTAGCAATTAGCGCTGATTCTGGTTTTAACCTTTTGGTACACAACATCGTTTAACAAAAAAAAAAGGGTAGGTGACAGAAGAAGGCTAAATTTGTTTTAAAGAATATTAATATCGTTGGGAAGGAAGAATATATACAGTTTTAGTTGTTTCGTAGTGTATACCCGTTGATTTATAAGCCACTTCTAGTCGCCTACCCCAAGAAGTTAAATCCAGGATCGAGGATTTTTTTTTCTCATTTATTTTTGGGGATTTTTTTTTACAAGGAGGAAAAGAATTTGCGTTTTTGAATTTGCCCATTTGCCCGTCTGTTCCATCAGAGCTCTCTCAGACTACTCTCGGACCACTTCAGGATACCAGCCCGAAAGACCTCCCTTATTTAGAGGGTGGAACATTGTTCATTTTTTTTATATTTTTTTTTATTCATTAATTGTTAATAATTTTGTTTATAATATTTTGTTTCCAATCTTAAATCATACTGCTTCATTTAATAATAAAGACCCATCATTTTTTCTAAATAATTATAATATATATATGCAGTAAAATTGTCACGTCCAGGTCGAGGTTTTAAATCCTCCCATTTAACTCAATTTGTGCGATTTTATGTGTACACATCTAATCAGAGAGTTACTTATTAAGATTTTATTATTATTATATTTTGAAACCTTTGGACATTTATCCCTTCAGGATATTGTCCTCATTACTTTATTACAACCTTCGATTGAAAGCCAAATGACAGAGTTGCATCTCTGAGGCAAGTAATTACCTTTTTAGGTCAATCATTACAATTTTTTCTATATCTTATTATTGGCAAATTTAGATCATCAAGGATCAGTTGCGTACAACTAGGGCATTTATTTTTTTGTAGATAATTAACTAAGTTGACTGTACATAATTGGTGGTGGGTATTTTAGGGTAAATTTAGATTGTATATATTGGATAGGGATTAAATTTTGGGTGAAAACTAAATATTTCAATTCATACCTGTATCCTTTTTTTTGTATTTCAGCAAATAGCTTTACAAGATACCTTGGAAAGTTTATGTTAATACTTTCCTGGCGCCCACTTACATTTTGGAGCAACTTCTATAATCATTTTTATTTACCTCAGTTATATACCTATAGATTGTTTATTACCTTGTCATTCATTTTTTTATTCTACGGTCTCTGTAGCGCATGCAAATTTGCCGAATCCTCCTTTGAGTGTTAAGTAGTCACTCTCCGGCACATTCAGCTAGCCAGCTTTAATTTATTTGTTTTGTTACATCCTTCCTTATTTGTTTTTGTTACAATATAATAATGTCATTTGCATAATAAATTTCGAATGACAACCTGCAGTTTAATGTACTGGGGTCGTGTTTTCGAATTCAATCAAATTTTTTCTTATGCGAGTTAACTTAAATGAAAAATTTCGTATACTAATATGAATGTGTATTTTTGAAGGTCCTTCGAAATGTTATACGTATACCAGAACAATTTGCACCGGCAACACTGCAAACTTCAACAATCAAAATTCCAATAAAAAAAATTATAGTTTTAATTATCCTATTTTATGGTGATTTTGTCATCTAAAAGGAATAAAAAAAAGGGCATGAAATATAGTGGTTCAGTGTCGACCGAACAAAACAAAGAGCCATTTAATACTATCAACTTCATTGTGAGCGGCTTTGATAATGTTTACAATTTTTGAAATTATACATCAGCAAAATCTTCTAGAGGGTTAAGAAAGGGATGGCAAACTCTACCTCTCCGCTAATACTTTCGCCGCAACAAGGGCATTCGCTATTTTTATTTCTTTAAAAAATTTTTTAAACCAGCTATTCTAAACAAAGTTCCATGTGAAAATATTGCATATAACAACGATCAAAAGCTATCAGCAGAAATCTTATCTGACTGTTACGGGCCCAGTGACAACTGAAATTACAATTACTTTGATCGTTTACGAGCATCGAAATTCGAATGATTCAGACCCATTCGAGTCGCTGTATACGAAACAAATTTAAACACGCAGTATTTGAAAATACATAAAACTGGATTTCAAGCGAATTTCTTCTAATTTCGTATGCGAAATATGCTCTAATGAATTCGGAAATACGGCCCCGGACAACATCATTTTCTAGAAAACATCGAGTAATTTATTATCAGTCTTAAAGTTTAAAATATAGCCTGTGACTTTTTGTAATTGTTAGATTTTGTGTAAATTTAAGTCAGAGTAAATAAGTTTTAAGCATTTATATTTATTCTAGCATCAAAATTATAATATGTAACAATAAAACACTGAAAACGTTGTTTTCAAAACTTCCACAAAATTTATTTTAAACTCTTATCACTACAGCTGTTTCGGCTGTACACTGCGTACATGCGTTTACACTTTATAGTCTCTAATGAAATAGGTTGAGGAGGGGAGCACTGTTTGTCTCAAGTTGGTCATTTAGAATTATATCTGTGTTTTTTATTTGTTGATTTCCATAGATTCTAACAAAGATAGCTTAAGGCCTTTATTTTAAATGTGAAGAATTTTAAATTTGTCATTAAAAGCATGATTATGATCTAGAAGGTGAAGTGCGTATGTAGAATCTGTTTTTCTATTATTTAAAGCCCTTTTATGTTCTGCTATTCGTTTATTAAAATTTCTACCAGTTTGACCGATGTAAGTTTTTGGGCAGTCGCCACATTTAAGTTTGTACACACCACTGTGTAAGCGTTTTTTATTTTGCCTCTTGTTGTTTTTTAATATATTTGCCTAGGTTGTTATTTGTTCTGAAAGCTGGTGTTATTCCTTTCTTTTTTATGTGTTTGGGTATTTTAATATTTTGCCTGTATATGTAATCGAGCAGAAGGTGCTGGGTTTTTTCTCTGGTGGTGGAAATACTAATTTCAGGGTTTTCTTGTGTAGTTTTTGATTTAACATTTTATTTATTTTTGTTCTGTTTCTATTGTAAATTCAGTATGACTATGAAGTGAATTAATATACGATAAAAATTGGTTGAGTTGCCTGTTAGTTCCTGTGAAACATACCAGTACGTCGTCTACGTATCTCCACCAATATAAAAACTGTTCGAATATAGGATGTTTTAAAACTTTTTTCTCTAGATGATCCATAAAAATATCTGATAGCAATGAGCTTGGAGGATTGCCCATTATAAGTCCTGCATTGTTATTTGTATATATTTCATTATTAAATTCAAAGTAGTCCTGATTTATGCAAACTTCAAGAAGATGTAAAATTTCAGATGTAATAATTGGATTTGTACTATTTTGGTCTAAAAGGTTTTTTACTAGAATAAAAGTTTCTGTAGGAGGGATATCGTACATCGGTCAAACTGGTAGAAATTTTAATAAACGAATAGCAGAACATAAAAGAGATTTTGATAATAAAAAAACAGATTCTACATACGCACTCTACCTTCTAGATCATAATCATTCTTTTAATGACGAATTTAAAATTCTTTACATTCAAAATAAGGCCTTAAGCTATCTTTGTTAGAATCTGTGGAAATCAACAAATTAAAAAACACAAATATAATTCTAAATGACCAACTTGAGACAAACAGTTCTCCCCTCCTCAACCTATTTCATTAGAGACTATAAAGTGTAAACGCATGCCAAAATCACTTGAGAAAGGGAATCAGCCGAAACATCTGTAGTGATAAGAGTTTAAAATAAATTTTGTGGAAGTTTTGAAAACAACGTTTTCAGTGTTTTATTGTTACATAAAATGAATTTCCATCAAGTATCGGTCGAATCCATCAATTATTCAAAATTATATTTTCCTCTATAATTTTGAACTTTCTTTAACGCTTTGTAAACCAGTCTTTTAAATATATAGGTAGCAAGCCTGGTATCTTCTGATACCCACGGTATTATTAATAACACATTCGCAGCTTGTACCGCCTCCTACGGAGAATACGGCGTTCCAACTTACCTGCCATTAATTAAGATTAGTTGAAAGGACAAGACAGTTTCCTCATTCGCATTAGTAGTCGGCGAGAAAGACAAATGTTGGTTACGTACTTATTGGGTAAGTTGCGACTTGTGAGTACGTGTTTTCCTGGTAAGGGATCGGCTTTAAAGTTTCCCTAATGTCGACCATACTGGTCTTAATAACTTTTGAATATTGTCGGGAGAATATAAATTCAGTTTCAAATGATTATATTTGTTTTAAAAGAGATTGAAGTCAATAAAATGATATTTTAGTTACACTAGGCAAGTTATACATTAGTTACCTAAATATCTGAAAGTAAAGTATTTCGTTTTTTTTTTGTTTCGAAAATGACGGTATATAGGTATATTTTTTATTAATTGAGTAAGTTTATTATTGTGTAGAAATTTACAATCTGAAGGACAGAAAAAATTTAAGTGGGTTATTCTTAGATCATTTTGTTTTTATTTCATTACATTTTTCTTATTCTATTTCTAATCTCGTTTTTGTGTTTGTTTTGTTTTAATGTTTTTATTATTCGTTTTATATTTTCTTTTAGCACCAGATCTTAAATACAAAAAACTACCTTCGAATTTACCAAACTAACTTACTTCCCTGTTTAAGGACTACACAAATGAATCGCAAACTGCAGAAAGGCAACAAGTCCAAGTCCCAATTTTTCAGGAGAGATAAAAAACTTGGTAAACTCAAACACACTACTGGTATTAATTTTTTTGCATTTAAGGATTATGTGATTGGGCATTCTGGACTACTACAGACTTATAAAATATTTAAATATTTTAAGAGGAGAGGGTAGAGAATTTTTTTGTGTTAAGGACATGTTCCCTTTTTGCCGTAATCAAGAAACTTTAAGAAGTTCTAAGGAAAACAATCAATATATAAACAGAATATTTTATGAGAACTAATTTTAATGAAATAAAACAATGTCCTATACATGAAATAAAGCAATTAAATCATAAATTAAAACTTTGTAAGTAAAGTAAATTTCAGTTCAAGTTTTTAGTTTTCTTCTGTTAATGCCGGTGTAATTGGCCATGACAAAATCGGATTCCAAAAATTAATTTTTTCTTCCGGGATGTATACCAATGTTTTCTTCAGGTCTTCCATTTTCTTGTTGTTAATTGGAAGTACAATTGAATATGCTCTTCTAGTAGGAGCCTGAATTGGCTGTAGTGTATTCCGTAGTTTGAATTCATCCATTATGAAGCCGCCGATGTTCATCTTACATTGAACCGTGTTAGGATTCTTTGATGAAAAAGTCATTTCTCTGTATTGTGATATGGCAAAAGCCCTTTTTTGGTTTCTTGGGACATTTTTGCCATACGAATCATCACTTAGGCAGGTTTTTTTATAAAACTGGGGCCACCATGACCTAAAGTCAATGAAATCATCAGCAGTCATTTTAATAACAGAAAATTTGCCGTCAATTTTGGATGATTTCATTATAAGCTCTTCAACCCCATTAATAGTATAATATCGTTCTTCTTGCTTTAATTTTCTTCTGATGATGCCAAAATCTCTGTCATTTGGCATAAAAGAGTGGCCCCTAACAGGAAAGGTTAGTTTGACTTCATTAAACTTGTTTATCTCACACAAGTACATCATCATGCGAATCACAGTATTATTTTTATTTTGCCCTGCGCAGTTGTCCCCAAACAGATAAAGGTTTTTTACACCACTGCCAATTTTGTTTTTTATGTACCAATCTAACATAGTACAAACTTCGTTTGAGCCTTTACCCCCTTCACCTTCATGATAGATAAAAATTGTACATTCCCGTGTCGCGAGATTATGCACACCAAAAACGTTTACAGTGAGCTGTCTAAGGTAGAGATATTGCAAGCACTCCTGACCATGGCGCAGTAGACGAAATTTGGTTTAGTCCCCACTTCCATGCGAAACGCATTGTACTATGCACTGTATAATTCCACTTACAATAGAACCTTTTTGCCTTTACGTGAATTTGACTCCGCCTTCGCGCAGCTCCATGGTCAGGAGTGTTTGAACTATCTCTAATAGGTATCTTGCACAGGAATACAAGGTAGAGATACGTTGGCCATAAAATCTATGCAGATACCAACATTTTTTTCAGGCATACTGACACACTGCGTGGTCACTTCTTTCAGTGATGCATAGAACTTTTTAGATTTACGTTTATGTACTGTTAGCTCGGCGACAGCTACTCGCTTTGCATTCTCATTCAAAACAGGACTTTTTATTTTTAAATTTAGTTCCTCACATGTAACACATGCATCTTTAACTGGTTGGGCAAAGCCAATAGAAGGGTAGTTTTCCTTGAAATATGTCGAAAAAAACTTGTAGGAGAGCCTTTTCTCAGTTCCTAATGTTGAAATAAAGAAACTATGTTCTTTTTTAATGAACATGTCGTACATGATTTTTAAATTCATATTAGCTGAAAAATACTTTCTTTCTTTTCCTGTATAGTGATGTACTTTGGTGGGGAATGATTCTACATGGGCCCTTAATTTAGATAGTACGGACCCAGGTATTGCATTTCCTGAAACGTTTTTTCCTCTGTTGTCAGTTGGTGTTTCATTTAGTTGCAATAGATGGGACAAACGGTAACACTGCTTTGCAGTGTATCCATAGGTTTTCATAAATCCATTTTTACATACTTTTGTACGTTTTCCATTGTGTACTACATAATAAATCACACTGAAAGCCTTGGGTTTCGCGGTTGACGAACTAGACCTGGGTCTTTCCCTTGCAATCTGACTAACTTCCATAACAGATTGGATGTAACAGATGTCCTGTTCCGTTTTGGTTGTCATGTTATGTAGTTTGGCGAATATTTCAATCATATCTTTTTCAGTGAAAACTCCAAGGCAATTGGATTTGCAACTGAAACAACAAAAGACTTTATTGTAACAGTAATTTAGAGAAAAAGATATTGGAGATAAGTAAATGACTTTGAGGTTAGGTTTTAGTAGCCTAATATTACTTCGAAATATACACAAAATTAAGGTATCAGTAAAATCCTATTTAAACCAAAATGTACAAATTAACAACAATGAATAAAACAATATTTACCTGCAAAAATTTGAGCCTGGTTTTTTAGCTGGTACAGTTTTGCCAACCCAGTTTATATGTTCTTGTCCAGCTACTTTAGACTTCTTTATTATATTCCTTTTATATTTGTCATCATTCGTAGCACCTTTTCTTTTCTTGTTTATTCCCATTCCTCATCTGAACCACTCATTTTAATCTAATTATTAACCACAGTGAAGACGACAACAATCATCAATAAATACAGCACAATATTGTCTGACTAAACTCAGCTGTGAGGATAGTTCGAATATTTGCCACGCAGCTCTAGCGCCGCAACTGTTTACCGCAGAAAGAAAACGTGTCCTGGACTAGTTTCTTTTCTGCAGTAAATAGAATATTGAAAGCGTTGCCATGCCAATACTAATATGCGGACGTGTTTCCTTTTTGTAGAAAACGTTGCGTTTTGCTACTGGAAACAATTTTATTAAAATACACAAAATTCGTACATATTGGACTTGTTACCTTTCTGCAGTTTGCGATTCAAATATAAAAATTAGCCAATACAGCAACCTTAAATGCAAAACCGTATTGTCTAAAATTAAAGCTCGAACAATAGTGATGTATAATAGCACTGTTATATATCAATTACAGTATTTCGGTTGCCAGGTATATTGGACAAACTGTACAGCGGCTGAAACAGAGGATCACATAACATAAAACTGCAACAGGAGAAATAGAACATGCGCTGTTGACGAAAATTTTATAAAAACAGACCGCCAGTTTAATTATGACAACGTGAAAATAGTGAAATCATTAAGTAATTAAAAAATAGATTGTTTCTCGAGATGTGTCATATTAATCGAACTAAGAATGCCAATAATATTAAAACAGACACTAGTAATCTTAATCTTAATAATATAATATATCGTAACATTTTAAACACTTTATATAACATAATAACGTCAAAAATAATTAAAAATAACAATAAATAAATAAAATAATGAATTAGTAATTAGTTTAGTGTAATTGTTAAAGTCCTGTGATCTACTGATTTGCATTTTAATAATTTCAATTACTCTTTCTTTTTGCCTTATTGACATTTTGTTTTTTAATACATTCGCTTATGTTCAAATATAAAAAAATATGTACTTTTAAAATACAAAACGTTTTTATTAGCATAACGTATGAAGTAGAGGTTCTAACATCATTAAAGTAACAATAATAAATCAATACAATACGTATCAGAAGCGAGTGTTTCCGCCTTTACTACTAATACCGGCTTCATATCGATGAGACGTACTCGAAATGAGGTTTGCTATTTGGTCTTAATCAACATCATTCCAAATCTGGCGCGCTACTGTTTCTACCTCTTGTAAGGTTCTAGGAGGTGGCAAATGCTGTCGTAGTCTTCTGCTACTTATGCCGTACAAACGTTTGATCGGATTAAGATCTAGACTATGCGTTGACCAACTCGTCCAAAGATAATTGTGCATTAGCAAAAAATTGTTACCAATATCAGCAGCGAAAGGTACAACATGCTGAGGTATAATATCGAGTATACAGATTTCACTGTTTAAAGAACTTTCACGTAAAGGGACAAGATCTGTCCTCGTTGTTAAATAAATTTCTCCCCAAACCATTACAGACTTTTCATTAAATAAACTCGTTTTACGTATGTTGCACTGGGCATAACGCTCATTTGATCATCGCACTACTCTTAAACGTCGATAGGAGCTAAAGAGTCACAATCTGAATTCATCTGTAAACAGACATTTTCCCAATCGTCATTATTCCAGCTTATGACATCAGATACTCTCTAAACATTAGCGATTTTCTGAGTGCAATAAAGGCCCTTAAGCAATTGTACCTCAAAAATCCCGTGTTGCTTTTAATTAAGGAGGAAATCTTAGCATGCCAATAAAAACAAAGATTAGTTCAGTTCCTCTGGGTACTTTTACATTGCGAGATAGATGTAAATGATAAAGATGACATAGCAAAAAATTCAAGTGAGAATTTGTTTACATACATCGTAACTGCCTGTATTCATACTGATTTAAACCAATATTTGAAGAACAAAATCCTGACAAAATGACAAATAAATCGAAATAATTTAAACTCCACAATAAGAAATATCAAACATAATGTGTTGCCGTGGAAGAGAAGGAACCAAGTAATCATATTCAATTTGCTACTTGGACATAGATAACCCATGATTTTATATTAATGAAGGAACCTCCACCGATGTGTTTTGTGTATGATAGTGAACTAACAATGCAGCATATATTAATAGACTGTCCTCTCTACGTACTAGAATAACAACAACAACAGTTACCCAATACCTTTAAAAGAATGTTTAAGTGAAAATAATATATCTTAAATTCTCGTGTCCTACAAACTTGTCATAGAACGGGGTAATCAAATTTAATATTAACTTTTTGTTCTTCATTCACATTTTATGCAAATAGAGTTCAATGCTAATAACCCTTTGTTGTTGAAGAAAATTGTAAATAAAAGAATTAGGTCCTGAAACTTATACTATATTATTATGTGATATATGGTTGAATGCTCGAATAAATGAACTTTTATCAAACAAAAGGCAGATATCGAGCAGTTTTTTTTTTAAATCTTGCCAAAAGTACTTTCGCTCCTAGAGCATCTTTAGGGGCATTTCTTAAAATTTATAGGCTACCTAACAGTTTGGTAAATGTCATAAACATTAAATATTACATTTACACAACACTAGACAAGGGACAAACAGTTTAAATTTTTTTTAAATTCGAAGAAGCTACATAATGGGTGACAGCAGGAGAAATAGTGATTATTTGAAAATCTCCACCATGGTATGATAAAAAAGAATATAACTTTTTTGTTTAAATACTTAAAGTGTAAGCTAACCGATGATACATATTTCTGAATTCTAGAGGTGGTTTACCAGTTGAGCATTCTAAAGATTTAATCTGGCTGGTACTAAAAGCTCCTGTAGCTATTATTAATACTGTATTTTGTATAATTTTCAGTTACGAAAGTATTTTTTTTTGCAGAAGAATAAACTAGTGACCATAATCCATGACACAAAAAAGTTTTAATCTTTCAAAATTATCTGAAGCAAATCAAATTTATACATATTTATATATTATGACTGAGGCTACTAATTTTTATGATTATAAAAATATAAACGTAAAGAGATCCCAGCTTATAATAATTAGCAGGAAAATGATAACAGAACGTCAACTCTACATCAACCAAACCCCATTAAAAAGAGTGACGCACTACATCTATTTTGGCATCATAATAAATGAAGAATGAACCAACAACTAGGAGATAAGAGTGCAAATCAAAAAAACTATGAATGAATCCAGATATGCCCTACCACAAGCTATCCTGTAACGAAAAATTTTTGGAAAGCGAGGTCCAGAAAGAAAAGGAACATCCTGGTGAAAGAACCTTAGAACCTGGTTTATCACAACATCTGTGCAGCTTTTCCGCGCTGCTGTAGATAAGATAAAGCATTATTATCATCATCATCAGTGGAATTACAGCTCGTTATGAGCCAAAACCTTCTTCAGAACAATCTTCCATTCGCCCCTGTCTCTGGCCACTCTTCTCCATGCTTTAACTCAGATGGATTTTAGATCATCCTCTATGTTATATTGATACCTACGTTTTGGTCTGATTTTAAGAATTACGCTGACTGTAAGAAGCAATACCATAGGAAACATAATTACTGGAGCTGAAATATAATAACACTTACCTTGCATAGATCCCTTAATTGCCAGAAGCTCTCAAGTAGCTTGATCCACTTTTGCTCGCTTACACATAAACTATAACTATAATTCAATTACTCTTTATGAACCAGTTTCAATTTGGCCAGTTGACCGAAAAGTCAAATTAAAGAAAGTATCAGTAGAAACACATACTTTATAGAGCAGTGCTAAAGAAGGGACACACGCAGTTACTTTTCTACATTCTAAAAAGAAGATTCTTAAGCTTAATATTTTAATAATTTATTTTTTGCTGACTCATTTCTAATGTAATGACAAATATAAATGACAAGTAAGAAAATATCGCTCTTTTTTATTATTATTAGCTAGTAACTTGTTTGATCTAGAGTTTTTAAAAAAACCTTTTTAGTTCTCCTATGCAATTGGCAACAACCTTGTGTACTTTGCAGTAATTTAATTAATTTCCCAATTAATACCTTTAACCGATAAAATCTACAAGTGTTTTTTTTGTGCGTAGAAATATGTCAACTACATTTAAAACATGACTGAAAAAGTGAAATTTAAAGTGTGGCTAACGATCATACCGATATGGCGGTGAGATCAGGGTCTGACTCAATAATATTAAAACTACTATACAAATATGACTAGTTATTCTGAAGTTTTAATCATAATCTAAAAAAGTGCAATACATTTTTAACCCGACAACTGTGTTGTGGGGTGAAAATTCACCACGTCGTTAATTAGCGCTTGTTAAAATAGTGGCAACATCGCCAGATTCATCTGGCGCCACGAGTACCTTCCCATAATATAACAGATTATGTATTGCATCACAAATTTCAGTATATAAATAAGATTTGAACGAGTGGTGTCGCGTTCTTTGGACTTTTGGGTAATTTTAACCCCACCACACAGTTGAAGTGCAGTAATATTTAGTTTTTGGGTAATTTTAACCCCACAACAACGGTTAATTATTAACAGGTAAGTTCTTATACTAGCACAATTTATCTTTATTTTTTTAACAGAAACATAATTTAATTGGTAGTAATATTGAAAATTGATTAGATATTTTCAATTTCAGACATATAGAAATATGTGTAGTTGGGAGAAAGAACAAGTAGCTCTCTTGAAGCTTTGGCAGGATGAATTAACTTTATCAGAGTTAGGATCAAAAAGCGAATCTGAAAATGAAAGTCAGCAGGTTAGCCTTCGTCCCAGTGAGGATGTTTTAGAAAACCAACTTCAATCAGTGGAAAATTGTCAGCCTGGAAGTTCTAATCAGAAAAATCAATCATCGGCGGAAGATTCTTCTCAAGACAACAATAAGTTTGAAGATAATAAAATAAGACAATCTAAGTTTTTTTATCAGACGGGATAGGAAAACAAAATGGGCAAAGAACTGTCCTAATAAATCGGTTAGAACACGACAAGAAAATTTAATAACTTTACTTCCCGGTGTTCGAAATAATGCAAAATATTGCAAGTCGCCCATTTCTTGCTGGGAATTATTCATGGATAATATTATTGTGGAAGATATTGTCCAGTGCACTAATAAAAAAATCAATTTAGTCGCTAAGAATTATAATGACCAACATAAATATATCACCAAGTCTACGGACGCAGAAGAAATTCGTGCAGTTTTCGAATTATTATATCTATCAGGTGTTTATAAAGCCAATAGGTTAAATGTGGAGGATCTGTGGGCTACAGATGGAACAGGAATTGACATTTTCAGGCTAACAATGTCCCTGCAAAGATTTATATTACTGTTAAAATGCCTACGATTCGAAAATAGAGAAGAACGAAAAAGAGTCGATAAACTGGCAGCTAAACGAGCTGTTTTTGATCGATTTGTATCCAATTGTCAACAATATTTTATTCCTAGTCGATACTTGACGATCGATGAAAAATTAGAATCTTTTCGGGAACGTTGATTCTTTCGGCAGTATATCCCGAATAAGCCGTCCAAATATGGAATTAAAATATTTGCCTTAGTGGATGCCAAAACATTCTACATTTCAAATTTAGAGGTATATGTTGGCTCACAGCCTGAAGGACCTTTTCAATTTAGTAATAGACTGTTTGATGTAGTAAACAGGCTTGTAAATCCAATCCGTGGTACTAACCGCAACATTACATTCGACAAATGGTTTACCAGCATACCGCTAATGGAACATTTGCTTACTGAACATCGGTTAACATCTGTTTGAACTATTCGTAAAAACAAGAGGAAAATACCGACAATCTTTTTGAATTCCAAAAACAGAGCTGAAAACCACGCAATTTTCGGATTTAAAAAAGACATTTCTTTGGTGTCCTTTGTCCCGAAGAAAAATAAAATAGTGTTAGTAGCTTCTTGACTTCATCATGATACAGAATTTGACCACAACTCAAATAAACCTTAGATTATAGACTTTTATAATCACACAAAAGGTGGCGTAGATATGGTTGACGAAATGTCTGCGTTATATAATGTGTCTCGTAATAGCAAGCGATGGCCTCTAACAATTTTTTTTCACTGCTTAATAATGCAGAAATAAATAGTTATGTTATTTATCAACATAACAAGCCAACTGAAAAACTAAAACGCAGATTTTTTTTAAAAGAACTTGGTTTGGCACTAATTAAACCATATATTGAAAAAAGAGGTAAAAATCAAAGAATACCATCAGACATAAGAGCCAAACTAAAAAGAAATGATGGCGGAGAGGACTCTCAAGGACCTCCAACCAAGAAGCAACGAACAACACCCAGATGTGGAGTGTGTCTCCGTGGAAAGGACAGAAAGTGCCAAAAAAAATGTGTAAAATGTGACATTTTTCGTTGTCTTGAACACTGTGTATATTTTTGTTCTAAATGTGCAAATAATTGTTAATTATGCTATTTAAACAAAAGTTTATAGTTACTTTTTATAAAATTTGTATTTTTTGTTATTCTATATCTTTAATAAAAATTTTGGTAACAAAAATTATGATAGTGGTTTAAATATAAACTAAATTTTAGTATATTTTTTAAATCATTGAATTTTTAACGGAAATTTTTTAAATGAATTATCTTTGAAAAGATTATATAACAATAAAACCATGATTTAAAATCTTAAGGTTGCATGTAAAAATAAAATATTTTCTCAACTTTACAAATAAAAAAAAATGGGGTGATAATTACCTCAACACACAGCTCCTGTCAGAAAATTTCACCACACAGTCGCCGGGTTAATAAACTATGATTTATTTATCCCGCGGTAAACACTAAAACACGACATATTATACATAAAGATAAATTAATACAGTCAAATAACAAGTTGTATCTGAATAAGATTATAATACAAATAATATTTTAAAGTGTAAAATGAATATACGGTATAAAATAAAACAGAAGTTATTATTAAAAAAAACAATATTGAATATCTGCCGAATATCACAATGGAAATACTGTGTAGAAATAAAAACAAATATGTTGCAGTAATTAACAAGAAATTTTAAGATATATAGGATGAAGATATTTGAGTATTCTCAAGAATAGCACGATCTACCTTACTTATAAGATTTTTTACTACTACTACTAAGGATTTCCACAGTTTTCACTGTCTTCCTTCACTCAACCGTTTTCTCCAATTTTCCCTGTCATTCCAGTCTCCATCTCGCAGGGTTCTTTTCTCCATAGCCTCGTCGATTTCATCTCTGAATGACCTTCGGGGTCTTCCTCTCTTTCTTCTTCCAATCGGGCTCCATTCTGTGATTTTGTTTATCCAGCGTCCTCTGTCCGCTCTTCTGACGTGGCCGTACCAGGATAGTCTCTTCTCCTCTATATAGTCGATTATGTCTGATTGCACTCCCATTCTCCGCTTAATCTCTGCGTTTTCAATTCTGTCTCTTTTTGTAAGTCTACAGCTTCTCCTCAGGAACTCCATTTCTACTGCTCTTATTCTACCTCTATTTCTCTTGTTTATTGTCCAGTTTTCGGACCCATATGTCAGGATACTTCTTGTCAGGGTGTTATATATTCTCTTTTTTGTCTTTATCGTAATGTTCTTATCCCACAACACTGAGTTTAGTTGTCTTATACAGTTTCTTGTTTGTCTCAGTCTGTTGTTTATATCTTCTTCTGTTGTTCCCTGGTTCGATATTATGGTTCCTAAATACTTGAATTTATCTGTTCCATTTATTTGTCTTCCCTCGTCTATCTCTAGGTTTCTCATATCCTTGTTTTCTGTTGTTAGGTATTCGGTTTTCTCTAAGTTTATTACCATTCCGTTGTTTTTATATTCTTCTTCTAGTTTTCTGAGCATAAAGCTGAGATCTTCTTCATCTTGTGCGATGACTACTTGATCGTCGGCAAAACTTAAGGTGTATAGGTATTCCTCTCTTACTGGTATGCCCATTCCTTCGCACTTTCTCCTCCATGGTTTGAGTGTCTTTTCCAAGAATATTTTAAACAGAGTAGGGGACGTAGCACAGCCTTGTAGAAGTCCTTTTGTCGTCTTAAATGGATTGTAGGCTTTATTTCCACATTTAATAGCTACTTTGTTTTCTTTGTATAGTGCTTTAACTGCTTTTATTAGTGTTTGTCGGATTCCGAGATCATTCATTGCTTCCCATAATTTGACTCTAGGTATTGAGTCATATGCTTTCTTTAGATCAACAAAGGCCAGATGGACCGGTCTACCTTTTGCCATTTTCTTCTCTATCAGTTGTTCTAATGTGTACGTATGATCTAGGCATGATTTTCCTACTGTGAACCCTGCTTGGTCTTCTCCAATTTTTCCTATTATTTCAGTTTCTAGTTTTTCTTTAATAATTTTCCCGTAAAGTCTACCTACCGACGATATTATACTAATTCCTCTGTAGTTTTCACATTTTTTCCTGTTTCCTTTCTTATGTATGGATGTGATGTATGCTTGTGTCCATTCCGCAGGTATTTCTTCTCCATTTAGTCCTCTTTCGAACATTCTATGTAGCATGCGGAATAACTTTTCTGTTCCGTTTTTAATTAGTTCGTTTGGTATTCCTCCGGGTCCTTTGGCTTTTTTGTTCTTCAATGTCTTGATTGCTCTCTTAACTTCTGCCAGGCTTATTTCTATCTGGTCGTATGCCCCATTTCCTGCATGTTCTATATTCTCTTCCTGAAGATTTTTTATGAATGCTATTAATTTATTTTCCGAAGTACGGGCCATTACTTTGTTTACATATTTGTATACTAACCTGTAAAATGTTATTCCTGAAATTTTTTTATTAACATTTCTTCTGCTACTGCAGCTACGTTGAGAACAAGAAACCATTATTATGCACGATCACAATATAATATTACAGTTTTTATAAAACTAAGTATTATAAAACTAAAAATATTCGAAAAAGAACAAACGTAAACAATCATACACGATCTGTCAAAACGATAATAACAACATGGCAAGAGTGAGGTTGTTTTTAGTCACGTGATGTCTAACTTGATGGTTTCAAAATCAACCATGGACCGCTGACTTACGAAACGTCTGTCATGTTTCTGAAACAAAAATAAAACGTATCAAAATTATATAACCTTTTAATATTGGGTAACTACTGAAAATGAAGGTATGTAATAAGAAATTATATCAAAATACTTTTCCTTATTTGAATCCTTTGTTTTTAATTATAAATCCACAAAAGTATGCTATTAATATTTTTGTCCAGGACTGTTTTGAAATAAGCCCATTTTTTATTTGTTTTATTAATTAATTTTTTTATATTTAATGCATTTTTATCATAGACTAATCCTTATTCACTACCTTTTATCACTATTTTTGCCATATAGTATGTAAAGCATTATAAAATATAAAAGTTGCAATCGTGCATCCATTTAATGCTAAGCAAAGGCTTTCATCTAAAAGTCAAATTAATTACATTAATTACTTTAGCTAAAACGTCAAATTTTAACTACGAAATAATTAATGTTATATTTTACTTATAACTAAAATAAAATGGATTTATAAAATAAAAATAAAATTGATATAGAAAATGAAATATCTCCACCAGTAGTTAAAGAAGTTTCTGAAATTGCATCGTTAAATTTAATAACAGAAAACTCAAGGAAATTTTATATGCAGAACCATCAAATTTTGTAAAGCTGAAGAAAGAAAGGAAGAAATATTTTTAATATCATTAATACTTGGCTGGATAAAACACATACTTTTTATCTAGCATAATAATTGTCTTCCACGCATGAAACTAAAGACAAACCAGCTATTGCCTCTTATTAAGTTAAGGCACATTTTTATGAACGCTCTAGACTCTAGTACTATAAAGACGCTTGGAGACTTTTTCAGATTTCACTACACTTCAGATAGAAGAAGTGTAGTGTTTTGTAGTAGTTAAGTCTGGAGTTCAAATTAGGTTGGAAAAAGATTTTGAAGAGACTAGACGCGGCATGGGCCTGCAGAAACCGGCAAATTTGTTAGTAGAAAAGTGAATAATACTCGAATGTAATGTGTCAATTACTGTCAGAGTAATCACAGTTTTGTTTCCGTGCTGTGTCTCATCTGACGAATTTGTAATACAGCGTGTCAAACAACTTAAAAGATACCCACATAATTCCAAGCAAAGGCTTGAGTGTTCTAACAGCCAAGTTTTGAAGATTGCGTCCCAGTGCCCAGCTTCCATCCTCATTTTGATGTCCCCGGTCAATCCAGACTATTTTCGCAGTTTGTGAGATGCATTTGTTTATGTTGCACTAAATTTTACATCTAGTTTAAACGCCAGAACTTTTAAAGGAAATATCAACATTTAGTGAAAACCAGGTACTTTTCTTTGTTAAATTAAAAAAAAGTAAAAATAGACATTTTACATCAATAATTGCTTGGATGACAAGTTAAGAAATTGTAATAAGTAAAATTATAAATATTAGGGACTAGCTAACTGTCATATTAATTATCCTTATAAAGTTTAAAAATTTAGTATCGACATATGAAAGTTAGCATTGTTTTCTTTACATTTGGTACCTACCTAGCCATGAATTTAACATTCGTTTTGTTTTGTTTTTAAAAAGGTGAAACCCTATACATAGTTCCATTTAAAAAGATATTTTTCATTTGTAATAAATTATTTCTGCTACAAAATGTCGCCCATTAACAATTTAAGTTCTTATAGTATTTCAAACTTCTACAGTTGTAGACCGATAGAACATTGTAAGTTTGTTTTTGTTATTTTGTATTAATTTTTTATATATGGAACTGTTTATGGTGAGACAAAAATAAATGTGTAATTTTTTTCCCCGAACCAAGTTACTATTTCACTTTAAAAAGTTTCTAACCTCTTTTTGTATTTTTTTAGGAAAGAAAAGCTTACCTTTCCACTCAGCAGAAAGATTTTTATAAGCGGCGTCCGATTTAAATAGCTTAGGAACCTTCTTCTGTTGTTTTGTCCAGTAGATCCATATAAGTACCCCTTTGATTTACTTTTTGTAGTAACCCCATTCCAGTCCCCTTGTTATTCACTTATCTACGACCCAGCTCTCCAAACAAACCAAGAGTAGCCATTCGCAAACTTTTCAGTTTATTTTGCTTACCCTATCCCCAACCCAGCAATCTCTGTCCCCAATTTTCAACCCCCTATAGTAATACCCTATGTGGCAGACAAAATAACCGTTACAGTTTTCAGAACTAATTTTATAGTTGAGTTTGAAATTTTATGGTACCTAAGTATATTTTATTTTGCGGTTAATTTTCACATTCACACAGTTTAAAATTCCGCAGATATGACAGAAGAGGAAAAAGATTCGTGGCATGACTGTTGCCCAATCTATTAATACTGACATTTATTTTGTTAATCTTAGTATGGCTTCATCTATTAGTTATATTGCGATTTAATATTCAGTTTTAAACCATATTATACACTGCATTGTATTCTTTAGTAAGAGGCTCAAGTTTCCTCAAGTTCCTCTTACAGATTTAATCAGTAGCGCTGAATGCATTTAATTATACTTCTAAGATAACCATCAATAATGGGCTATATAGAAATAACAGATGGTGTCATCCTTAACGGCTTGAATGACATTCACTTCGTCCGTGAATAGTCTTATTATCATTCACAACAGCGTGCCTACAATGCAGAATTTCTAATCGAGGTTTCGATTACCATTGACAAATCAATTATAGAATCAGATTTGACATAAATGTCATCAAAGCTATTAATTAATGTGAAGGCAACACAATTGTTATTGTCTCTTATAACTGCAGTGTGTTTGTTCGTCGTTATGGGTGAAGTCGTGTACTGATAATTACTTACATTACAGACATTACATAATCATAAAGATTACAAAGTAAACCACAAATTTTAAAAAGCGCCCATCTTGTATTTTTAAGAATATTTAACAGACTTAAGATTTATGATAAGAATTTCTGTAAAACCATTTGAATTCACATGACTTTTAATCAACCGCGATTTTTATATATATATATATATATATATATATATATATATATATATATATATATATATATATATATATATATATATATATATATATATATATATATTGCCGTATAATATATATATTGTACAGCATGTATTACTCGTTTAAAAATGTATTTATCTGTATAAAAGGATAGGAAAACTGGTCACACTGTTTGTTCGGTAGGGTAAATACGCCACCTAGGAAATAAATCTGAACTACCAACATCTGACATTATGTACAATATAAATTACATAATAATATAATTTATAATATTGGTAACTGTACATTGAGGTAAAATTTATTAAAAAAATAATTTAAAGCTTCATGTTAGTTTAAATTTAAACTTGTAGCGCCTCCTAGGAAAGAAATATGAACTACCAACTGACAATTTAAACTATCATTTATAGAATATAAATATAAATACAAGTTAATATTGAAAATTTAAATGACGAGTAAATTCTATATTATATTTAACAAACTTTGAAAACTACTAAAATTATTAAATAAAATTTTTAAAGGAAAAAATAAAGATTTTTTAAATTTTAAAGAACTTATAAATGGGGTGTGTTATTAACAATATTAAAATATTTAGGGGTAAGCAGACGTAAAATTTGATTTACACACATAGTAATATGTGGCGCTATAAAAAGTATTAAGAAAGATTAACAAATCTGTGGGCTAACTTAATTAAATTTTCTCTATCTATCTAATTAGCATTATTCGGTCCATCTTTGGACATAGGCCTTCCCAATCCTTTTCCATTCTTCTCTGTCTGTCGCTATAGTCATCCACCTAGAACCCACGTGCTTCTTGATATCATCTGCCCATCTCATTTGGGGCCTTCCTCTGCTTCGTTTATATTCCCACAGTCTCCAAATTATAAGAATTTTGTTCCATCGGTCTTATTTTTGTCTTATATTGTGTCCTGCAAATCTCCATTTTAATTTTGCAACTTCTTATCTAACATCCCTCACCTTTGTTTTCTCTATTATCCACTCGTTTCTCTTTTTATCCATTAATCTTATGTGCAATATTTGTCTTTCCATTGCTCTTTGGGTTTTTATGATTTTGTCCATGTTTGCTTTTGTAAATGTCCACGTTTGGGAACCATAAGTGAGAACAGGGAGTACGCATTGATTGTATACTTTGGTCTTAAGATGCTGTGGATATCTTTTGTTTTTAAGAATGTAGCTTAGTTTACCAAATGCCGGCCATGCCAGTGTAACTTGTCTTTTTATCTCGGCTGTTTGGTTTTCTTTGTTAAGTTTTATAATTTGATCCAGATATATAAAATCCTGAACTTGTTCTATTTTATCTTGTCCGATCCTCATTGTGATGTCTTCATCTGTATTTGTTAGGATTTTGGTCTTGCTGTAATTCATATTAAGGCCCATCTTTCCAGCTTTTACGTCCAGTTCTTTCATCATTTCAAATAAATCTTCTTTTTTATAGGTTATCAATGCGATGTCATCAGCGTACTTTAAATGGTTCAAGCGTTGTCCACAAATTTTTATACCTTTTTCTTCCCATTCTAATCTTTTAAAAATATCTGATTGAAAAGTTTCGGTGATATTGTGTTACCCTGTCTCACGCCTCCTTTTATTTGTATTGATTTTATTCCTTCATATACTTTAATTGTTGTTATATTAGCTATTAAATTTTCTATTACTTATTTAATTAATGTTTTTTTTTATTTTTCTTTAAATAACTACTCTGTGAAGTGAAACTGAAAACAGAAATGTAATAAGGCAAAACAGATCATAGTAAACTATGTATTAAAATTATTTACATTAATTAAAATTTATTATATCTACATGATTGTAGATATGTTTTCTTCTTTTTAAATGCTAAATTCTTCTCGAATTTCGAAAACACTAAAGTCAGGGCATATATTCTATCTGCAATGAATGGAGGCATCGGTTTCTTTGTCCATAAAAACCATGCGAACAAAATTATAAACATCCAAAGTATATCATTTAGAGTGGAATATCTTATTCTGAAGCTGTAGTACAGTAGATATCAACTCAATTATTCAAGACTACGCTCCAAGAAAAGACCATACAGACGAAGAAATCAAAATGTTTTCTGACGATATATTTACTGCGCTTAATGACTCTCGTATTTAATTGATAATTTTATGTGGCGATTTCATAAATTAAGAAACAAGCAAAATGAAATAACATCCCGTAGCAATAAGTTAATACAGGTTGTCCAAGAGTTTTACGAGGAATTATATGGAAGTAGATGAGGTCAAACAGGAATACAGACAGCCATTTCAAAGAAGATCATGAATCAAGGTTCCGAACTAATGCCAAAAAATAAAGGTAGATGAAATTCGACAAGAAGCGATAAAAAAATGAAAAATAACTAAGCCACAGGAAAGAGTGAAATTGTAATAGAAGCTTACGTAAATGGAGGAGATAGGCTGTTAAATAATTTAAGAAAACTGTTTAATTTATGTTTGCAGCAAAGAGAGGTGCCCAAGGAATGAAACTCAGCTATAACCATCTTTTTGCATAAAATAGGAAATATAACGGACCTAGAAAATTATAGACGTATTAGCCTGTTAAACCATATATATATATACAAGTTCTTTACTAGGTTAGCACTATGTTAGTGATATCAAGATTGGAGAAAAAATTAGATTTCTACCAACCGAGAGAGCAGGCAGGATTTCGCTCAAATTGTGGTACCAATGATCACCTCCCACAGTAAAGACACTGATTGAAAAATCTATAGAATACAACAAACCTCTTGTCCTCGTGTTAAGATATACGATAAAACCCGACCAATAAAAATAAAACGTGGTATAAGGCAATGAGATACATTGTCACTGAAATTGTTCATAACGACATTAGAGTATGCCTTTAAGATGGTCAATTGAGACCACCACAGAGGAGTAATAATAGACTGCGAAAAGCTTATCCATCTCTGTTTCGCACATGACATTGTCCTTATCACAGATAATTTAGGAGAAGCCAGCTAGAACTGGTGGAAAAAAATAAACGTATTTGAGTCATGAAATAAGAATTAACAGAGATAACAAAACATGCGAAATCGAAAGACAAATTACTTTAACGTGGACAGCCTTTGGAAAATTGCGAGACCCACTTAAGGTAAACATACCAATTAGCATCAAAAGAAGAGTATTTGACCAAGGAGTATTACTGGTCGTAACCTATGGAGCGGATACTATGAATCTAACCAATACTACGACTTTCAAATTAAGAGTGGCACAGAGACGAATGGAACGGTCTATGCTGGGAGCGACGTTGCGGGGTCGAATAAGAAACGAAGATCTGCGAAGAAGGATGAGTATTGCTGATGTTGTGGAACGCATAGCGGAACTAACATAGAACTGGGCAGGCCATGAGAATGCATGACTCACGATGGACGAGCAAAAAAAGTAGCAACAAAGAGCACAAATTCGCAAAGAATGGAGGAGTTTAAGGGAGGCTTATGTACAGAAGTGGACGTGATAAATGAAGATTGGATGATGATGATGATGATGACTGTATAGAGTGGAAGAATGGATTCTAAGTGAGGCGATGCTTAAACGCTTGGAAGCCTTTGAGATGTGATTTTATAGACGACTACTACGAATAAGCTGTTAGAAATGAGAAGATCTTTAGACACCTGTACCAAACAACACAACTGGTCAATATATTAAAGAGATGCAAGCTGGAATACTCTGGTCACATTATGAAATACCCTGAAAAATATGAACTTTTACATCTGATCATTTAGTGAAAGATCCGACGTAAACGTAGTACTGGTAGAAGAAGAACATTATGGCTCAAAAATCTAAAACAATGATACGGAAAATCAACTACATCATTATTTAGAGCTCTGTAAATAAAATCACGATAGCGAATATGGTAGCCAACATGATGTACAACGATCGATAACGGTCACGGAACTAGAAGAAGGAGAAGCTGTGGCACCAAATATGGTATTTGTTTTTTAAGACACTAATGAAACGCCAAAATAAACATATTTAAAGAATAGTCAATTTTATTTAAAATATGTTCTGCATCTATACGGGTATTGCGATTGATCTTAATATTCATCTGCTATTGATCAAAGTTTGCTGTAAAAGCTAACTTTGAATAAGTGTTAAGTTCCGTATTCGTTTAAGGTGCCTAGAATATAAATCTAGAATCACGTTGTTTATATTATTGTAGCGAGATTAAATAAGCTCGAACGAGCGGTTCGAATTTATATAAATATATTTATTTATAACTTTACAGTTCGGTAGTATCTTAACAACTAAACTAAACTCATAACATCGTTACATATATATATATATATATATATATATATATATATATATATATATATATATATATATATATATATATATATATATATATATATATATAATAAAGTTACTATATTCGAGAACATTCTGGCGTAGTCCCAACTCTAATTCGCCTACGTGACCTGTTGTTTTTTCTCTCACTCGATATATCGCAAATGTTCTTGTTGCCTTTTTCAAAATGTAACCGTTACATGGGCCATGCCGAAATCATGTTCGTAACACTGCTCCCCTCTTAAATCTGAGCGTCCCGATCAGAACTCTATACGTAGGCCCAAAATGGCGAAATCTACAGGACTCTCCAGCTCTGCACGAACCCCTCAAGAAGAAATAACAGTCTACAGACTTTGAAGGACACGGTCTCTTCGGGTTAATACAACACACAGTAATTCGTACGCCGGTTACTCGGAAGATCACTTCAAGCATGCTTCTGACAATCTTCCAATCCAGATTTTCTAGTGCATGGCCTATCTTGGGTAAGGCCAAATTCTTGATGTCATAATTGCACATGATTTTCTTCAAATTAGTTAGAGCACGCCATATATCCTCGTAGCTTGCCCTGTCTGTATACGACTTCCTGGTCACCATATACAACAAAAATTGAGGACCATCTTCTAATCTCAATACTCTTCCAACTTTAGGCTGCTGGTTTTTTAACTCATCCAAACGACCGAACTTCCTATAGAATACAGATGAGATTCCTTTAGTCATCTCAAGATCTTGGGCAACACAGTGGGCTAGAGAGACGTTATGCGGAACACTAAAAAGATCCTGTTGAACTTCTGTCGTCACGCCGAATCTAGCACTCTTTCTCTTTGCGTAATTTGACATAAACTCATTAAAGCTTAGTCGCCGGTCATCTTTGATCTCATGTTGAAGGGTTCGGGCTTCTTCTGTTTCATTTGAGCCCGTATAAGGTGCAAGACGATTTATGTGAACTACTTTTGGTTTACCTTTCGACAACTTCTTAATTCGGTATATTACGTCTTTTATTCTCTTTTTAATTTCATACGGACCCTCCCATTGTCGTTGCAGTTTAGGAGACAAGCCACGACGACGTTGTGGATTCTAAAGCCAAAAAATATCACCTACTTCATAGCTTTCATTCTTGCATCGAGAATCGTATTGATCTTTCATTCTGTCACTGGCTAACTGGATGTGTTGTCGGACAAGTTCATAAATGTTGTTCATTCTTAACTTCAGGCGGTCGACATAATCTTCGCTTGCAACATGTTCTTCAGAAGGTCTGCAGCCAAACTCTAGGTCGCAGGGCAAGCGAACTTCACGACCTAACATCAGGCAGGTTGGAGTCTGGCCTGTAGTTTCATTCATTGCCGAGAGGTAGGCCATTAGGAATAAATGAATGTGCTGGTCCCAATCTCTTTGATGTTTTGATACAACTTTGGACAGGTGTTTACCCATCGTTCGGTTTATTCTCTCGACCATTCCATCTGATTGAGGATGCAGGGGTGTCGTTCTGGTCTTATTGACACCAATCAATTTACAAACGTTTTGGAAAAGGGTTGACTCGAAGTTTCTCCCTTGGCCGGAGTGGATCTCCAAGGGAACACCAAATCGGTAAAGAATTCTTTAACAATTACCTCTGCAACGGTAGCAGCTTTTTGATTTTGTATCGCATAGGCCTCAGTCCATTTCGTAAAATAATCCATAGCTACCAGGATATATTTATTTCCATCATTCGTCTCTGTAAGTGGACCTGCAATGTCGATTGCTACTCTTTCGCTACCACTGCATTCCCGTCCTGACTGAGCATTAGCATTTGAATGACTTTTTTCAGCCCTGTGTTTGATTTGTTCTAGCTTTCTGACTGTTGTATTATTTTCTTGCAATTTACGGCGAATGTGACTTACGTCGCCATCATTCGAACATCTGGTTTCGTGTCTCTTCGGCATCATGTTACGAACTACTTTTTGTACCATTTCTTTCAGACGTTCATCGTTTGGTTCGTCGCCTTCTTCGATGGTTTTTACTCGATGGCTCCATGAAGTTTGACTAGCTGTTGCATGTTCCAAGGCAATATCGAGTGCTTCATCTAGAACTTTCGGTCTTGCTAGTCGTAAAGCTTTCTGTAATTCATTTTCTTTTAACCCATTGACGAAGGTATCTACAGCAATTTCTTCCAAAATGTTGTCTGGTACCTCCGAATAAGCCAACCGCACTATACGAGCAACATCTACTTCAAGCTCTTGCAAATTTTCACTTGCTCGTTGAATTCTACTTCTTAGTTGCGCCTTGTAGAGTTGTTGTAAGTCAAGTCAGTCAAGGAAACAGCTTTTTTTTGTTCTGTCCAATGATTGGCTGTCGCAATAGCTTCAAATTGTCTAAGGTGTATGGACCAAGAAGACTTTCCATCAAATGGTGGCAATTTAAATCTCATATTATGTGTCGTTTCGTCTCTAGGTAATTATTCTTTTACTACCGGATCTAAGGCTATTGTATTAACTGGTGGTAGCACTTTTGTATTAGTTATCATGCTCTCTAACTGTTTGATCTTTTCTTCTACTTTATCGAATGTTTTAGAAACTTCTTCAAATTTCCCATTGCTCTTTTTAGAAGTTTCTTCCATCATTTGAAAAACATTTTCGAATTCTCGTCGAATCTTCTAGAAACATTTTCAAGTTTCTCGTCGTTTTATCTACCTACTTCTTTAATAATTTGAGACGTTTCATCCAATCTTTTGGAAACGTTCTCGAATTTGTCATCATTTTTTTTAGAAGATTCTTCTATCATTTGAGAGACATTTTTAAATTTCTCGTCGAATCTTCTAGACACATTTTCGAATTTATTATCATTTTTTTTAGAAGTTTCTTCTATCATTTGAGACGTTTCATAGAATCTTTTGGAAACATTCTCGAATTTTCCATCAATTATTTTAGTTAAAACGGCTTCTTCTTCTGATTGAAATTGGAATGTCTCTGGGTCGTCTCCATTCTTGTTGAGAACAGCCTTCAGTCGTTCTTGGAGTATTTTCTTGGACCCGCTGCAGTCTTCATCGCGTTCTTCTAGTTGCTCAAGGAACTGTTTTACTGAAAGTTCTACTAGCAGCATCTCTGGTCAGGCACACATGTACTTTTTAAATGTTCTTTCATACAAAGATCACTACCGAACTACGCGGATGTTCCCGACGAACAATACTTTTTAAAAGTTCAAAAGTCTTTTTCAAGAGTCACTGCTGAATTTATTTCTAAATCTCACACCGGACACCAACTGTAGCCAGATTAAATAAAACGAGCGGTTCGTATTTATATAAATATATTTATTTATAACTTTACAGTTCGGTAGTATTTTAACAACTAAACTAAACTGATAACATCGTTACATATATATACTAAATTTACTATTTTCAAGAACATTCTGGCGTAGTCCCACCTCTAATTCGCCTACGTGACCTGTTGTTCTTTCTTTCACTCGATACATCGCAAATGTTCTTGATGCCTTTTTCAAAATGTAACCGTTACATGGATCATGCCGAAAGCATGTTCGTAACATTATCATTTTAAATGGTTTCAAAAATTCTGCTCAATTAAGAAAGTCATTAATGCGTAGTTTTAGAATATTTTACAACTTTTTTTGAGTTTACTATTTGTTCGCATTTTGATTGGATCGATAATATTAATAATTTTTTTCAATAAAGAAATTTTCTGTAGGCGTTGGGTATGCCGCAGCTACTTTTGTTATTCACTGGTACATTTTTGCGCAAGATTTCTTTGTTTTTTGGAGTTCTTTGTTAACCCATTTAACCCCAATGTACTCTTCGGAGTACAGCAGCAAAAATGGCGTAGTAGTGACACATCTTGCAAAAGAGTGATACTAAATGGATATGGCTGATTCTATTAGAAAGTATTTGACTAGATTTTCTAAAATTATACCCTAGGTGACGTAAATAAGGATGATATTCAGACCCAAAGCTTTCCGAATTATGTTCGCAAAAAAATTTGGTTCATACACTAAGTGATGACTCTGATAACCAATCGTTTTTTCGTTGAAGAAGGCAATCGTTTCCAGGCAATAAAAAAACACAAATTTACTTAAGGGTTGAAGTAAAACGAAAGAATCTGACTGGACGAAAAAAATTACTGATACTAGTATGACATCTACAACAGATTACAAAGGTCGTCTAAATGACATGAAAGAGTAAATCCGAGATAAATCTTCTATCGAACTATTTGAGAATTTTTTTGACAATGGACTTACTGAATATATTACAGATTAGACAAATTGTTTGCCGCTTTAATTAACAATCATCAATTTCATGTAACGCAGGAAGAAACAAAGATACTTATGGGTATTTTACTTCTTACTGGATACCATAAATTACACTAGAGCGCAGTTATTGTTGTTTAATGAGGATATTCAGGTTTACCTCGTGACTAACCTAATTTCAACGAACCGTTTCCAAGAATTTAAAAAATTGGACAGATAATTTGCAAATTAATACAAAAGAATGTATAAAGTGTGACCTTTCATCAACAAACTAAATAGAAAATTTTAGTAATTTGGCGTATTCTACAAAACTTATCATTTGATGAAGCGATGATAATGTATTTTTTGGACATCACACCTCTAAACAGTGTATAAGGGGAAAGCCAGTAATATTTGGTTACAAGAATTGGATACTTTGTAGTTTAACTGAATATTGCTACAATTTTACAATTTTTACACATATTGTGGAGCAACACTGGATAAACCGAAAGTCCCGGCTTTGCCTTTAGGATCACAACTTATTTTAAAAATACTTGATATAGTTGGTGTGCCTACTAACCACGAAGTAGTTTTTGACAATTACTTTACTAGTTATAATTCAATGAAAACTTTAATAGAGAATTAGAGCATCAGGCACAGCAAGAGAAAATCTAATAAAAAAAGTAACCTTTGCCACCTTCGACTTTAATAAAAAAGAATAATCGTGAATATTTAAAATATCTCTTTTAAAAAACAAGTCTACTATTTTATTAAAATGGCAAGATAGCAATATGACTACTAAGGCATCAAATTACGATAGTATTGAATTAGTTTTAAAAGTGAAAGGTTGGTCTGCTGCTACCAAAGAAAAAATTGATTTGATGTACCTCAACCAAAACTTTCCTTAATATACAATGCTTTATTGGGCGGTGTTAATCTTTTTGACCAATCGGTTAATAACTTATTAACGTACGAGAGAAATGACATGAGAGAAATGAGATATGTTGTACTGACAAGAGTCAGTACAAAAGGTAAGAAATAGTGGTGGGCCATTTTTATCCACATGCTCTACTCGTCTCTTGTTAGCTCGTGGGGGTTACCAATATTAGCTTGAAATAAGGGAATATATATTTTGGCTTTTCAACGAGATGTAGTACGTCATTATTTAAGAACTTTTGGGAAATCTACTTATTCTTGGCAATGACTAGCAGGATCTGTACCAATTATTTTAAAAATGGATGAAGGCGGTCAGTTTCTAAAGAAAATAGACAAACTACTTCGATGTCGCTTATGTTATCAAAGAGTAGGTTGGACTTTTATAAAGTGTGTAGTTACTCTGTATATGTACCTATATTGTAGAAAATAAAACATTTTTATTTTTACACGATGCTATGTTTTTGACTTCCTATCAGCTCATTGTACTGGTATGAGTACATCCACTTTAACCTATTCATTTTTTTATTTGAAAAAACAATTAATTATTTTTGCTATTTAACTCGGGTTCAACAAGGGCATTTAAAACAATGTCGTATTTGTAAAATATCGTGGGATCAAATTTATTAAACGTCCTCAGGAATATTGTGTAGTCTTCTTAGGTTCCTATACATTTGCTCCATTAAAGAGCTACCTAATTTTGTTCTGTATGGATAACTATTTTATTCACCTTATTCAATATATGCCTTTTTCAAAATAAGGCATATATTAACGTTATCTTTTGTCATAGAAGGACATAGATGGTACAGTCTCAGAAGACATCAAAGTGAAAAAAGGTGTTCGCCAAGCAGACCCGTTAACCGTGCTATTTAATATAGTTCTAAAAAAAAATTGTTAAAGCAGTGGGATAAATAGGTCCGGCACTTCTTTCTACAAAGAGCACCGATGTTTAGCATATGCTGATGATGTGATACTCATTGCAAGAAATGGAAAATAACTTGACGACAGTATAGCAAAAAGACTGATTCGGGGAAGCTCCAAAATTGGATCTTAAGTTAATAAATAGAGCTCGTAGTACATGAAAATCTCGATCAAAACAGAAATAAAAACCAGGGGCTCCTTTAAACTGGAGGTGGAGGATGGTTTAGTTTTAGACTTCGAGAAGGTGGATGAATATATATGTACTTAGGTTCCCTTATTAAGCAGACATGTGAAGAAGCAACGGAAATCAACCTGAGACTAACAAAGAGCAACAGATGTGCTAATGAAAAACATAATTAGGGCCACAAATATATCTCGTAATACAAAAATAAGAGTATACAAAACTATTATTAGACCTACAATTATAAAGAAATATTTTGCCTACCACATAGGGTATTACTATGTGGGGTTGAAAATTGGGGCATAAATTATTGGGGCAGAGATAGGGTAAGCAAAAAAAATCGAAACTTATGCGAACGGCTGTCAGAGTTTATTTGAAATAGCTGGGTCGTGGATAAGTGAATGATTTATTTTGCTTGCCCTATCTCTGCCCCAATAATTTTTCGCCCCAATTTTTAACCCCCCATAGTAATACCCTATGTGGTAAACAAAATATTTCATTACAAATTGGCGTCCAACGCGGGGCTTCTTAAAAAACTGGAACCATCGTGGTTATACTTCAAAATTGTTGCAAAACGCCATCTTACAAATCTCTCGTATGAGATATGGCACACAACAAAAAACAGTAATAGACTGTGAGAAACACTCGTGAACATAAATACATTTTTTACAAGATCACCTTAGTCTAGAGCTCAGAATTCGAATGATCAGTTGTTACGTTTTCTCTGTTTTGCTGTATGGCTGTGAAAGTTGGACAATGGACTCTGGAAAAGAAATAAGAATAGATGCCTTTGAAATGTATATATACAGCTGGATGCTAAGAATTCCATGGATACAAAAAAATACCAATGGGAGGTACTTTGGCGCATGAGTAAACAAAAAGAATTACTCAGCATAATAAAAGAGAGAAAAATACAATACTTTGGTCATGTGTTGAAAGGTGAAAGATTTGAATTACTCCAAATCATATTGGAAGGTAAAGTGCTGGGCAAAGGACAGTTGGAAGACTTTAGAACTCGTGGCTAAAAGACTGAGGAAATGGTTTGACTGCTCATCCACAGAAATCTTTCGTGCAGTAGTTTCCAAAGCTACAATTGCCATTTGGATCGCCAACCTTTGAAAGAAGACGGCGCAATAAGAAAAAGAAGTGATGGAAGATGTCACATAGATGGTAATCAGAGACTTAAAGCTGACAGCTAAAAATAGAAAACGATGGAAATTATCCATCCAGCAATAGCCCTGAAAGGCCTGTAACGCTATACATTCATACATTTACTTCTCCTATGGTTTCCTTTTTTTCTTTTCTCTGGAGATATCCACTGTAATATCATTTGGCCGATGTGTTTTATTATTACATTTACGTGTCCAACCAGATTTAAACTAAACAATTTAGGTTTTTAAGATCCTTATGGTGTCTAATCTTATGTTTTCTTGGAAAGTGTAATTTACTAAATATTAAAACTTTTATTTGATTGTATTCTTGTTTTTGTAATTTATTTTTCGAATCGTAATGAAAAATCGGATGTGCTCATAGTTAACACATATTAAACAAATATTGGCTCCTACTTTCTCATTTCAATTCACTAATCGAAATTAAATACAAACAAAATGGTAAATAAACTCAAATGAAATGGAAATATCATTGCCGTATTATATTGTGCACACATTCGTATTTTTATTGACGCGATAAATTGATTAATTAATCTTCCTAATATTTTTAGGAATATTTTTTCATTCGTTTGTTAAAACCTCAACTAAGTTGTACATTTCCAGAGGCGAACAAATCATTTCACTCTTAATTACTTCATCCAATCAAATATTCAACCCTTTTTGCAAATCGAGGCCCAAATACTTTTTTCCTTTCTTTTGAAACCGGTTGAATAAATGAGAACGTTATATAAATGAACTAATCAATAGTGATTTTGATATTATTAAATGCTTGGAATATCAAAACGAGTACCAAAAATCGTGGATTTATATAGTGTGCGTCTAAAATCTCCCTTTCAAATTATTTTCTAAACTTTCTTTTAAAGTGCTGCATTTGTTATTATTATGGTAAGCTAAAATCTGAAGTTTAAATTATAATGTATTACTTCCACAACCTTATAAAATTTAATTTGTCTCAGGCTGTATTCTCGTGTCTCAGTATCTCTGTTGTTGTATTTACAAGTAAGAGATCCAAAAGGAATAATAATAATATAGATAAATATCAACTATAAATTCCATAGAAGACTTTTTACATTTATAAATCAGAATCATAACAATAATATATACAGCGGCTCATAGCTTAAATGATGCAGTCGCTACTTAATGAAACTAGCTTGTATCAGTGGCTCAATATTTATTAAAAAAAATTACATACTGAAATTAAATTGCTATAAGTCTTCTACAATAGCATCCATAAGCTATTATTTATACGAACAACAATGTCGTTCGTATAGATTGCTCCATGGTAGTGTCATTGTCCGGTTGGGCGTACGCTAACGCGGCGTTGCTAACGTTTGTATAACACGGCCCTTAGCGTGATTCTGTGTATTGCCAGTGCATCTTTATTTTTAATATACTGTAAATATATTCCATCGGAAATCCACTAGAAAGTGTCGTTGATTTGACAACGATTTTTTACTGACGATTTAGTTTTTACTTCAAGATTAGCTAAACAGTTGGCCCATAGTAGATTTGCATGTGTCTCGTGATAGGAGAGGAGATTAGTATGAAACACTTTAAAGTTTCTCAATCAGTCCCATCAAGGAATCTGAAATCCATAATAATTTCGGTATGACAACTTTATCGTCTGTATAAGTATAGTCTTGATCAACCAATAATTTATTGTTGAAAGGGAATACACAACCTGGTAAATGCGTCCGTTTATATATTTTCCTTTTTATGTGCTGTTGCTGCTATTTGGCCATCACAGAAATTTGAAATAATTTTTTTAGTCGAGTTGTTTTCTCTACAAAAAACTTTTTATTAGTTAATCATATCAAATCGACCCCGCTTCCTCAAAGGTGTGTTGATGTTTCTTATAAATAAAATTTTTAAATACTGTATTTTTTAGGTTTATTGGATATACAAATGGGAAATAAATACTCTCCTTTTCTGTTTATTAAAGTAACGTCTTCTTTCTAAAGGTTGGCAATCTTAAAAACTGTTCGATCCTTCGAGAACAGAGTTCTAAATAGATGATTATTAGTGGTATCGAATTATTCACACAGATTTTGCACTCAGTATTGTGTTCTCCTACTCTTCCTACTCCTCGCTTTGATCTTCCTCCGTTGATTTTGCATGCATTATGAGACGGTGGAAAAGTCGAATAATAATCGACGGTAAGACACTACAGAAAAGTACAGGGCAAAAGGTCAGTATGAAGACGCCAGAACTCGTGGCTGAAAGACCTGAGGATCTTTCGCGCAGCAGTTTCCAAAACTACAATTGCCATTTGGATCGCCAACCTTCGAAAGAAGACGGCGCAATGAGAAGAAGAAGACACTATGAGACAGAGCTAGACGTACAGATATACGGCGAAGATGCAAGGTGAAGAACATCAAGGACTGGGTAAGAAGTAGAATAGTAGAATTTAACGATCATATAAGCGGAATGACATCAAATAGAACAGTAAAGACATAAGAAGACGATCAGTGGGAAGACGACAAAAACGGTGGAACAACTTACTGGAGGCACATTGAAAAACAGACAGTTAAAGTGTATTTTTATGTATGAGAGAGTAATAAAACAATAAATTATGTATGCAAATCCCTAAACTGTTGATACGGGTGACTCAATGAAAAACAGATATTTGTCAACAAGTTTACAGAAGTATATAGGAAAACAATTTTAAATTGAGTATGACCACCAGGTATAAAGGTTGGAGCAGAATAGAATACAATAGTTGTGAGGGTTACTAATCCCTAAATAAGGTTGCCAGTGTCGGAGTGATGGAGGTTAACAGGTACTAATGAATTTGCAAGAAATGTAAGATGTTTATTTTATTGGTTATATATAACCAATAAAAGTTTAATAAGTACCTACCTATTTGCAAAATAAAGTTTAATTCTTTAGATAAAATAAAACGTTTTATTTTATCTATTTGCACAATAAAGTTTAATTATTTGCCTATTTGCAAAATAAAGTTTAATTCTTTAGATAAAATAAAACGTTTTATTTTATCTGAAATTAGTGCATTCCACGAAGTAAGGGTTTCAACAATCAAACATTTAATTCTTTAATTCCAGGAATCTACGACAGTAATTGACTAGATAATTACCTTCTAAACTTATTCCACAGAAAATGTGATAGTGGGTTTATCCATTTTGTATATAGGAAGGTCCAAGTGGCGTATTCAAAATTCTTAACAGTTCACTAAAAGTAGGTACTTCAGTTGCAAGGTGCAGTTTATTGTGTATACTAGTTTTATGGAAAATTTGGAAGTGCCGTGTAAACGCCGAAAAATTGGTCCTCTAACAGTTAATGAAAAAACATTAATATTTAATTGTTTTAAATCATTTACAGACAAACGTTTATGTGAAAGTGTTGATGAGACCGTTGAGTTAGTTAGCAGTACACTTGGTGTTGGGAAATCTACGATTTACAGAGTTATTAAAGAAGAGAAATGTGGTAGTTTTCAAATGCCACGTAATGCTCCAGGGAAACCAAAATTTCAAATAGAATATCATTTTAAAGAAGGACTTCGACGGAAAGTGCATGAATTCTTCTTTAGACAAGAATTTCCAACATTGGATAAAGTTCTTGTCTCAGTTCGAGATGATAAGGATTACCCAGAAATGAGTCGAAGTACGTTATGGAACAAGCTATAAAACAAGCTATATACACTTTTCTTTGCGGATGACCAGGTAGTAATTGCCGAAGACAGCTACGATCTTAGCTATATGGTAAGAAAACTGCAAGAAGAATATGAGGTGGCAGGTCTAAACATGAATATGACAAAATGTGAATATCTCTCAGTGGGAACAGATGAAATATGTGACCTAGTCTTGGAAGACGACAAAATCAAAGGCGTGCAATCCTGCAAATATTTGGGGGTCATTTTCAACAAGAAGGGAAATAGCGCAGATGAAATCAGGGAAAGAATAAACAAGGGCAGAGCAGCGACCCGTGCCTTAAACTCTCTTCTCTGGCAAAAAACAATTCGACGAGAAACCAAAAAACACATTTACGGTAGTATAGTCCAAAGTATTACACTTTACGGTTCGGAAGTATGGGACGTCACCAAAGCTAATAGAAACAAACTTTTGAAGACAGAAATGGATTATCTGAGACGAAGCTGCGGAAGATCGAAACTGGAGAGAGTTAGAAACGAACAAATAAGAAACGAAATGAAAATGGAGAGAAATATCAATGATGACATAGAAAGAAAACAATTAATCTGGTTCGGACATGTTAAAAGAATGCCAGAGTACAGATGGCCTAGGAGAGTACTGGAATGGATCCCTCCTGAAAGAAGAAAGAGAGGACGACCACGGAGAAGTTAGCGCAACGATATTGATGAAGCAATGGCGGCAAGAGACTTAGAAGAGGCAACTGCATATGACAGAAAAAGATGGAAATTGGGGGCGGAGAAGCGGCGACAGCCGTAATAAATCCGTTATTATATATACGTTATGGAAACTTTTAAAAGAAATAGGCTTCCGCTGGAAAAAGAATCCCAGAAAGTCTATTTTATTAGAAAGAAGCGATATTGTCATATGGAGAAGACATTTTCTAAGAACCATAAAGGAAATGAGAAACCAAAAAAGAAAAATATGTTATCTTGATGAAACATGGATCAACGAGGGTCATACACCAAATAAATTTTGGCAGGATGAAACTGTTACAAGTCAAAGGCACGCTTTTGTAAATAGCTTATCTACTGGTTTAAACCCACCATCAGGAAAGGGGCGCAGGCTGATAATAGTACACATTGGCAGTTCAGACGGTTTTGTTGAAGGTGGTTTATTAACTTTTGAATCAACTCGTACCGGTGACTACCATGAAGACATGAACGCTGATGTCTTTCAAGAATGGTTCGAACAAATGATAGATCTTCTTCCTAAGAACTGTGTAATAGTAATGATAATGCAAGTTATCATTCCAGACTTATAGAAGGACTGCCCACAACCAAGTGGTTAAAAAAAGACTTGCAGAATTGGCTGAGTTCAAAAAATATTACGTACCATCCCGGATCTATAAGAAAGGAACTTTATTCGTTGTGTGCCCTTCATAAAGAAAAATTTAAAAAATACGAAATTGATGAAATTTCCAAAAATCGTGGAATGACAGTACTTAGATCCCCACCATATCATTGTGAATTAAACCCGATTGAACTGGTATGGGCACAGATAAAGAGTAAAGTTTCAAGAAAAAATACCACTTTTAAAATTCATGATGTTAAACAGTTGTTTTTGGAGGCCGTAAATAATGTATAACCTGAAAACTGGAAAAAGGCAGTAAATCACACTATTAAAGAAGAGGAAAAAATGTGGAAGCTGGACAATATTACTGATAAAATGATCGAGCCAGTTATTATAAATCTTGGTTCTGAAAGTTCATCTTCTGAATCTGATTTGGATTTGTAACAAGTAGCTGTAAGTTTTATATTAATATTTTTATTCATCTATTTAACATACCTTAGACGGTTTTAAAAACTCTTTTTCTCTTTTGTAATTTTTAAAAATTAAAAAAAATGTGAATTTTTTAAAACCCTTTTTAATGTAGGCCAGTCAGTTCTAATATAGTGTGTGATAAAAGAGGTCACTTTTGTTTACATACACATAACACTTTGTAACACTGAAAGAATTCATTTATTTTTTACAATTATTCAAAGTAATTTTTCAATTAATCTTGAGCACGCCCATGGAGTGGTCGGAGCTACCAGTTAAAATTATGCTAATTACTCTCTCGTTCATAAAAATAAACTATAGTAATCATCATCTCTCATCAAGTATTTAAGATAATGAAGTTTCCGCTGTTGAATAGTTATTACAACTTTTTTTTTCTTTTTCAAAACGCTTTAACACCTCTTTATTGGTGATTTTTTATATTCAGAAACTTCCTAATATTCTATGATAAAACTTAAACTCTAAAGCTTATATTTTATTTATGTCGTTATTCTTTAGTAGCCACTATTCCACGCGGTAGCACAGCACTAATAGTGCATAGCATATTACCCTTTGATTCTAGACTTAGGTTTTGACTGCAGAATACTTTTTCATTGTGATGAATTCTGATTCTTATTTTCGGTCTTTTTAATTCTGAATTTTATTTTTTGAGAATTGTCAACATTTTCGTTAGAAACTGTACCTAAATCATTGTATTTCGCCAATCATAAAAATTAATCAGTGATATTTGTACAGTTAAACTGACATATCATGGACCTTCTTTAGGAGGTTTGTTACGTGCTACTTACTTTGGTAAACAGATAAATATTTCCATATATTAATAATAAATAACAACATTATTATGTTCTAAAATATACTTAACCCTTAAATGGACACACTGGTTTCTAAGATCTTTAGTGTCACATTATGGTAAACTTTGGTAACCCTGTTTGAGCTGCAGTCCTCCCCTCTCAAATATGCTTTCAATATTTACCTAGACCTAGGTACGTAAGGCGGCCAACCACGATTATTATATGTTCTGCAACTATAAGGTAAAAGTTGGTGTTTGAATGTTCTCCACTTTCACAGGCCAGGTATCTTGCATTACGCTAGTAATCATACAGGTACATATTATGTACTTTCACTATGTTTCACAATAGTATGTACTTTGTATCTAAATAGACTTGGTGGTAATAATTCCATAAACACCTTTTATTATTTTTAGGGTCCATTACTATGGATATTCTTTCCACAAGCAGTGGAAATGCATCAAAATATATAATCAGACAAGAGCTATGTTTGAAGACAAATATTTTATGCAACGAGTTATGGAGTGGTATTTGAAGAAAGACGATGATCTTGATGAGTACGCGAAGGTTGACGACTCTGATGTAGATCCGAGCTACGTCAAAAGTAATGAATAGCAGTAGGTATCACAAGCATAAGTCGAAATATGTGAAGACAGTGACGGTAGTGTTGGAGAAGATGACCTTCTTGAAGCTGAGCAATAACTGATTGGTAAAAGCGCCAACTAAGACGAGGAAGAAAATGGCGGAGAAGCGCAGTTTTTTATTAGCAGAAAAGATAAGAAGGAATATAAGTGACTAAAAAGTACATCCTCTTTTGTTTAAAAAACGCCATAACATAACGTTATTCGCCAATCTCTAAAAAATACCAGAATAGCTACTAAAACAGTGAACCCTGGCAAAATAGAAATTTGAAAATGCTTATTTGATAAACCAATGATTGATAAAATTATTTAAGACACAAATGCTAAATTAATTTTAATTAAAAGCAAACCAAAACTTGAAAGTAGTAAATTAAATTAAAGAAATTCTAATATTATCAAATCTGGCCATGAAAATATGAATTTGCTATTTGCAAAGGTTCTAATTGTAGTATAGTTTCAATAGGATCCTATTGTGCTATCCCGTGGGAACTTTGTTGCTAAAATGTAAAACCCATTTTTTTTTGTTTCTAATATTTTTGTAAGACAAAATCACTTGGTCGTCCAAAAATCATAGTGGGAGGGGAGAGGTGGAGAGCCTTACAAAAAAAAAATGCAATTTTTTTTTCATCGTTTTTCGAATGTACAATATCCGAAAATTCATTCGCCAAATTTGCATACCCATCAGGACATTAGAAATATTTTTTTTTTATTTTTAAAAATACGTCATACCATTATTGTATACGGAGCGCCTTCATACAAAATCACTTGCCCTGAAAACCCATATTTTTAAAATCGTTTACCTCGCTCTACCTCGAAAAATATTGGGTTTAGCAAAAAATTGCTTTTTATAAACGTTATAGGCCAAAAATCAGAGAACATGCTGGTTTTTTTAGAATTTTGATTGGATAATTAGTTTAAGAAAAAATTAAATAAATCGAACGGCATGTCACGACGGACAGTGCTGAACGCAGAGATGCGAGGAAGGGCGAGATTCATATGCCGTAGTCAACCGCAAATCGACTCTACTGATGGCGATGTTGTTATGGTCGTTTTTTCATGGTGATGCTGATTTTAAGGAGGATGAATACTCTTTTAGTGTAAATAGTGACTTCTTTGGCTCGTTTTGTTATCAGATTATTAACAGTAATACTGTATTTGTTAAGTGATAGTAGTATTTATATTATCATAATAGGTATTGTTGTATATCTTTAAGGTTGTATACTTATTATTATTAAATTATTAATATTATCCAGATTTAGCCATACGGCTTGCACTCCCTCAAAGGGAAAATTCACTCATCTCAGATACTTACGATATTAAAAGGATTGAGCTCTGGTGGGACTCTTTCCGTGTTATCGAGCCCTAGGTGACTTGGTATGTAGGAGTATCCCGTATCCCCAAAAATGTTCTTACAGATTATTGTTATTATTATAAAGCTTACTAAGGACGTAGTAAAGTGGTTAAATTTCAAAACCTTGGGATATACATATCTAAAATGGCAAATTCTAATAGAATATCTACCATTTCCAAGTATGCATTCCAGTATTTGCCTGTGGCAGTTTGAGCTGCAATGAATTCTGGAAACTCTGTCAAAAGTTCACGAGTTAAAGTTGAGATTTTATCGGAGAGTTGCATAACGTCTTCTTTTCTCCTGTATCGATGATTTTCGATGTACAAAGACGAATTAATTTAATATAATGTACAGAAGAAATGCCACACTCTAAAAGCCACTTCTTATAAAGATTTATTAATAATCTTGACAGAACTTCCTACGTCAACTTATGGGCTCGTATAGCTTCATTGTATTTTTTGCCAGATAAAATACCATCAATTGTGGACTGAGCATAGAGACCACTGTCCAACCATACATCAGCAAGTCCAGAATCTGTCATGAACTGACCAATTATTTTGAGGAAGTTCATAACCATGTGAAATCCACCTAGACGAATGACTACGTTCTTTGTGTCTTCTGACTGGGACCATTGGAGCTCTTTAGCTTTATAATAGATCGCTTGATCAAACGTCAGTACGGTGTATCTGTTATTTAGCTTCTTAGCAATTTCATTGCACTTTATGATAACAGTCCAAACGGTATCATATTCTGACGGGACATGGAGTAGCACAGGTAAGTAGCCATAGGTCGTTACATGTGATTTATCCTCTACAGTCCGTTTATGAAATCCTGACCACTGTGGATAACGGTTTCATCCCTAACAGAGTCCTTCATTTTGCAAATGCACCATGCCATGTTACGATATGTTATTATTAAGATTCTGACCCTTTTCTATGAAGCTCAGTTTATTTTCCTCAGATTGTACTTTTCTTTTTGATTTGTCAAAATAAATTTTGTGAAGGGAATGAAAATCATTCGGTATTACCAGCTTCTGATTATACGGCAAAAATTTAAATTGTCCAGGTATATTTTCATTAAATGGTTCTCTCTGGAAGGCAGCAATTTGGGTTCCGTGAAAAGTAGGTGTTTTGTCCAAAGTCTTTTCCAAAATGTCAATGTTGTCAGCAGCAAATTGAACGAATCGATTGGGTACCAATTGTCTCGGTATGGTCACATGATTATTCTCCAAGTAAAGTTGAATTTCTTCTTTGGCGATGCTGTTACGCACTCTAAGAGTACCGATGTATGAAATTGAATGACCGCAAGCGTGTATTGCTTCAATGAGTTTTTTCGACCTTGTTTCCTGGTGAACTAAGAGTCCTAGCCCAATATGCTTTGGAGTTTTTATTTTTCCATTCGAACAGGCAAAAATAATGTCTTAAAAAATGCTTACAGTTTCAATTTTCTTTTCATTATTGCTTTCATTGCGGACAATAAGATTAACAAGAGAATACAAGCTTTCAGGAATAGACTTTTTGTAGTCTCTAACAATCATTCTTTTTTAAATCGGACTCTTTTGACAAGTTGACATCTTGTTTATCTCGCTTCGGATAGTTTGGCACATTTTGACTAGAATGTGTTGCTCCGATGCCCCGAAACTAAAAGTGTCAGATTCGTCGTGGTTATTTTTTCTTGCATATTATTAGTCATAACTTGGCATAGTTTTTGATTCGGTGAGTGCTTTTGACAAAAGATACACTTTTGTAAATTAAAGGGCTGTTCAAGGGCCGTTTTTGAAAAATATCGTCTATACGAAAATCAAATGGCAGTTTAGTATTTTTTGACTTGTACGAGGCAATGTTCTTTGAGCTCGTATAAGATTTATAACAGTTTTTGTGCAATTTTAAAAAATCTTGATTTTTTAGATCATCAAACTTTGAGAATATATGCCGCATGTATTTATTCTCATGACAATTTTTCATACGTTCGCTCGTGCATTCAATAAAAGTTTTTTTTGATCTTTCTTGAGAGTTAACCAGCCTACCTCCTTCCAAACAAATAAGACACACATTTTGAATAAAAACGTCTTGTTCGGCATCAGATTTATGAAAAGAAACATGCCTTAATCTGATTTTTGACTCAAGTTCGCTGTCAGAGCTGCTGCTGTTCATTAAATCCATTTCTAGATGGATACAAAAAAAATATTAACTGTAATAATAAGTAAGTACTAAAATATTGTTAACTTACCAATAAGTTTAATTAATCACTGTTAATAATATAATTAATACATAAGAACTTTATTATGTCTCACTTATATAATAATCTTAGTGGATTTCGCGCTAAAAACAAAGCCTATGAAAAAGAATGCACATATGCAAAACAATACACTTGTTGCGCTAGAATATATACAAGCATATAACACAACAGCGTCTCGAGGTAAAAACGACCGTAACAACATCACCATCAGTAGAGTCGATTTGCGGTTGACTATGGCATAGGAATCTCGCCCTCCCTCGCATCTCTGCGTTCGCCACTGTCCGTCGTGACATGACATTCGATTTATTTAATTTTTTTTTAAACTAATTATCCAATCAACATTTTAAAAAAACCCACATGTTCTCTGATGTTTGGTCTATAACGTTTATAGGAAGCCATTTTTTGCTAAACCCAATATTGTTCGAGGTAGAGCGAGGTAAACGATTTTAAAAATATGAGTTTTCAGGGCAAGTGATTTTGTATGAAGGCGCTCCGTATACAACAATGGTTTAACGTATTTTTATAAATAAAAAAACAATATTTCTAATGTCCGGATTGGTATGCAAATTTGAGGAATGAATTTTCGGATATTGTTCATCGGAAAAATGATGAAAAAAAAATTGCATTTTTTTTTGTAAGGCTCCCCACCACTCTCCTCATACTACGATTTTTGGACGACCAAGTGATTTTGCATTACAAAAATATTAGAAACCAAAAAAAATGGGTTTTACATTTTAGCAACAAAGTGCCCACGAAAATCTATTCTAGAAGCCTTTTGCCAGTCTATTTACTCTACTATTGAAGATCTATTGTAAGATCAACCACGTGTGAGAGGAGAGAACTCCGAAATATTTAATGTTTACATTTAAAACTCTAAAACAATGTAACGCCCTAGTGATAATGTAACAGTGTATAAAATTCTTGTCGCTTTTAGATGTAAATGTAAATTTTGGATATACATGCCAAAGAAACGTCTAAATATGGCATAAAAATTCAATGCTTAGCTGACTCGCAAAGTTCTTACCTCTATAATGCCTACATTTAAACAGAAAAGGACAGTGACGTAACTGGACTTTCCGAAGAAGAACGTAAGCTTTTAAAACCTACTTAATCAGTTTTACGTCTATGTAAACCGCTTGAAGGATCAAACCAAAATATTACGGCCGAAATTTGGTTTACTTCATTGGAGCTGGTAGAAGAAAAAGATCTCTAACAAATGTCGGCACTATGAAAATGAATAAAACCACCAGAGTTTAAATCTAGACCGGTGGATTTGCTACTAATATACCTGTTACTCTCTTGTTAATTGTTCCGACAATCAGCATATCAGTTGTGCTAATATAGTTTATACATAAGGTGTAGACATTCTGAATATATTATGAAAACTGCTTTATATTATGTATCTAACAGAAGAACCAAAAGATGGCCGTTAGTAATATTTTAGACTTTAATCACTATAAGTTTTGTCAATAGTTTCATATTATATTATTTATGTTACCGTCAAAATTCCTCAATGACAAGCATCCACTTTATCCACCAATATATTTGTATAAATGTGGCTACGACACTCATAAAACCATATCTAAGGAGATATGTCTGTGTATTTATTCTAAATCTTCCTAGAGATATAAGATCACTTATACGTAAAGTCATTCCTAAATAATTAGAAAATTTCACCGAAGAACTTCCATCTGACACACTTCAGAAACGCAAAACATGTTCTATCTGATTACCTAAGAAAGAGAGAGAAACAACATGCAAATGCATAAAATGTAGCGATCCTATTTGCTCGCAGTGTAGAAGATTAGTGTATAATGATTGTGCTGTAATGGGGATCTAACTTTATAGTAAATAGTAATTATTGAAAATTGGTATGTTTACTTTCAATGAATTAATTATTTCTAAAAGGGCTATTAATTGCTATTTCGGCCATTTTATTTTAATATGCGAAATTAATTATTGACCCAAAACCTACCGTTTGGTACAGAAATGAACTAAATTCGATTATTCCTTACTTGCGTTTCTGTGTGAGAAAATAATTGCGGAGAAAGGACCTAAGTAAACTAACTTAGTCCCTTTAAGAAATAAATATTTAAATTTGTGTCATACTGTATTTGACCTTGCGCTCCGTGACTTGATCTTGTGCAGTTGAAAGAAACATAATCACATTTTTCTGGCAATATGTCTAATTCGAATGAAAATAGAAGCACTGAAAGTGAAGGGACGCCATCTCAATCAGATAATCTTAGAAAAAGACGGCGAGATGTAAGAAATGATGATAATTACCAAAGAAATTTAATAAAAAAAGCTAGAATCAGTGGTACTACGTATACAGATTATAAAGGCAAAATGGTTGCTGCTAGACAAATCTGAGGTGCTTGCAAGTAAGTTAAATAAATTTATATATTGAATAGCCTAAGTATATAGATGCTCTATTTTTTAGATGTAAAATGCAGTGTTTTACTAAGGTAAAGGATGAGCAAAAGCAAATAGTATTTGGGAATTTTTACAAAATGCAAAACGAGAATGAATAGGATATATCTAGGGTGCTCGGTAAAAACAGTAGGTATAAGTCAAAAATAGCCAAAATATTATACTTGTAGATAACTATAAAGGACCATATCTTTACCTTGGTATCAATATAACAAGTCAATATGCTAATATAAATTAAATAAAATTATTTGGTCTTTTTAGTACAACTAGTTAAATGAACTTTTAATTTGGTAAAAACAGTTTATGTCAACTTATACTGTTTCTACACTTCGAGTTCGTGAACTATTCTTGGCTCTAACAGTCGACATGTAGATGATTATAGTGACGAGGATAACAACTATATGCTGGATAGGCATATAGTTTTTATAGATAATCTGTTCGAAATTCTAGGTCTGAAAATACAGAGCGGAGATCTAAATCAGGTAATACCAGTATTGATTTCAACAATGAAGGAGTTTATTCAAGAAAATAAGAGCGTTAAGAAATATCAAAGTAAAATAAATTGAAACTTTAGAAAAGCTTATGTAACAGTAAAAAATAAGTTAAAACTAGCACGCTTCATGAAAAAAACTTGAAGCCTGTAGAAATAAATGCAATAACAAAATTTCAGAAGATATACAAAAAAAGCTACTCGACGAATATTGGTATATGGGTGATGGTAACGAACGTGTTACATATATTGTTAGTCTTATAGACGCCGAACCACCTAAAACCACTAGAAAAAGAAATTTAGTTCCGGATAAAACAAAAGTTCAAAAAGTGACTCATGTTTGTCATTTAAAGGCGAATGGCGCTAGAATTCAAGTTTAAAAAAAATGTTTTATGAACACATTTAATAAGACAAATATGTTTATTACACTGGCTCTTACAAGTAGGCATTCAAATACTTCAGAAAGAATAACTGATAACCAGTGAGGTCGTAATCCTTCTGCTAACAAGCATAATGAAGAAACTGTTCTAGTTTTCAGACAATGTACAAATTATACTGTGAAGAAAATTAATCACCTATCTCTAGACCTATCTATGAAAGAGAGTTCCATAAAATGAACATTTCATTTAAAAAACCTAAAGTAGAAACGTGCTATAAATGTGATGTGCTGAACCTAAGTACAAACTCAAAGTTACTGAAAGCGAAGATGATAAAACTAAAATAAATGACGAGATAAATATTCATCACACTGCTGCAGAAAATGTGTATGTTATAAAGAGCAACGATACAGAAAAGCAAAATGTGATAGTACTATCAGATGGCTTACTTTTGACTTGCAGCATTGTGTCCCAACACTATACGTAAATTTTTCTGTTACCTTTTACAAAAGACAGCTATGCTCATATAACGTAACTATTCAGGAGAATGGAAAAGGAAGTGTAGCATGTTACATGTGGTACGAAGGTGAAGGAAGAAGGGGAGGTAACAATATAACTACATGTATTTATAAAGAATTATTATCACTACCACCACATGCTTTCAAAGTAACTCTATACTTGGATACATGCGGTGATCAGAACAAAAATTCGCATGTTGTTATGATGTTTTTAGTAGCGATGCAAAATAACATTAGTTTAGAAGTTATTGACCATTAATTCATGGTAAGTAGACACAGTCATATGAAGTGCGATATTGATGATTATTTGATCGAAAAGCAAAAAAAAGGTTAAGTGTTCCAATTAGCCATCCGCACGACTGGTATCAGCTTGTGAGAAGTACAGGAAAAAAGAAGAAATTCAATGTTGTAGAACTTAACCATGGTGATTTCTTAAATTTTTCAGATCTTTTGAAAAGTAACTGTCTAATGCGTAAAAAAGATCTAAGAGGAAATCCTTTTAATTGGTTTGAAGTGAACTGGTTTCGTTATACAAGAGTAAAGGGAATAATTCTTTATAAAACATCACTTAATGAAAAAGAGGCATTTCTGACGCTAAGTGTACTACGTAGAGGACAAACTAAAGCTAGGTTGGTACCCAGCAATTTGTATTAAAGCAGTCTTGCTATATCAACGCAGAATAAAAAGGATATTTTGGATTTTCTTCCTCTGATAAGTCCAGTATTTCACGATTTTTATAAAAATTTAAAGCAACTGATGCTGCTGATGGAATTCCAGATGATGAAGATTCATCTGAAGCAGAGTAATACTTTTCTCCATTAAGGGACGTAGCCATTGGTCTGTTGAAACCGTATTAACATTATTCCTATGTTGTTATATGTTTTTTTTTTATAAATATTGCATAAATATGTTTTATTTAATTAATTTTTAATAAACAACAGCTTTTTGGTAAAATTCTGGTACGTGTGGTTCAAATAATATTTTTATGATAAAATCACATTTTTTTTTGTAATTTCCATTTATTTATATTTATATATATATATACTTTGTTTACGATTAGTATTTACAAAGTAAAATAGGTAAAAATAACAATTCTGTGTCCTACGATTTAGGAGATATGGCAATTAATTAGCTTCAGAACAAAATTATTTATCGTTTTTTGCTTCTCCTTAAAAGTTTACTAAATTGACTTATACTTATTTGACGGAGCATTCTAGATATATCTTCAAGATCTAATACATCAGAAAAATGTAGCAAAACGAAGAAGCCAGAAAACTCAAAACAATAAATTAAGGGAAGTATCTTTTGATCATTTTATTTGCGTTGGAGATCTGAAAGTAAAAGTGTGTTGTAAGGCTTTTTTAAATTTGTATTCTGTAGCTGAAAAAATAAATTAAAGCGAATAATATCATTGATTAAAAATAATCTGACTCCTAATGATCAACGTGGCAAAAATATTAAAATGGCAATGCCAAAAAATCAAAACATATTAATTCGTCAGCACATCCAAAGCTATCTAGCAAAAGAAAGTCACTATTCGGGAAAAGTATATAAGTATCTAGCTAGGCTTAGTATAAAAATTATGTACAAAATGTTTAGATCCAAGTATCTAGAAACGAACATTAAATACAGCTATAATTATACATTTTTTTGCGAAAATTTTACTTTGAAATTTGGCAGTCCTCAAATGGACACATACGTAAAATGTGAAGAGTTGAATTAAAAAATCAAAAGTCCCTCTTTGAGAGATGCCTCAAAAAAAGTGGCTGTTGCAGAATTGTTGGTACACAAAAAAAGGCCAACAAGTTTTATACGAATTTATGGCATATTTTTAAAAAGTGTCACGATAGGAACGACGTGGTAAAGCTCGCATTTGACTATATGTAAAATGTTCATCTACCTGTACAAGAAGTCTTCTATAAGACCCAACTTACAGTTAATGTATTTTGCATACATAATCTTAAAACAGAAAATTCTTTTTTCTATATATTTATCACGAAGGACATGCCAGTAAGGACCCTAATTAATTATGCACATTTTTACTTGATTGTATAAAAAATTACATACTACCCAACATAAAAGGATAAAACTTTTTGGTGACAACTGCCCTGGGCAAAATAAGAACCACATTATTATAAGATTATGTTGGGCCGTTACAGACATGAGGAACATTATTTTCCCATTAGAGGGCACTCCTTCTTGCCTTGTAACAGGGATTTCGGTGTCATAATAAGGTTTAAAAAAAATTGACAGAATATTTGAAATTTACAAGTACATAGAAATTATTGTTAATTCAAGTGCCAAAAGCAAGTTTACTTTAAAAAAAGTATTTTGCAATTTCGAACTTTAACCATTATGTATATAGCTCCGAAACTCCAGGTTATGTAAGGGCATCGGAATATATTAATAGCATTTTTGGTGTTAATCACGTCCTTTTGGGTTTATCGAAACACAACAGCCAATTTAATATCGAATGGCCCAAAATACCAGCATATCCTGATGGATGCGTATCCTGATACATGATGTCAATTTTGGAAACAAAAATAGGCCATTTGCAAAGTCTTAACCAGTAGGGTACCAGAAGATAAGCAAGAGTTGTACGTCAACATAATAAATTACTGGAAGACCAAGAAATCCAAAACCAAAGAAATTAAAAACCAAAGCATTTTATTAGAACTGAAAATCATGTTTTTTTTTTATTTTGTTTTAAACTTTGTAAGAATAATGTTTTATTTCTGTTTATTTCTTATTTTTGTGCCTCTTTTTCACAATAAAATGACCTATTATAGGATTATATAAAAACCTAAAAAATTAAATTTGATTTTTAAAATGTATATTTCTAAAAGGACCTAAGTTAATTTTTTTTTTTTGAAAAATCTGTCCAATAAGGAAAATCCAAAATTCTAGATTGAATTGATTAATACACACCTTTAATCGAACCATACTGATGAAAAAAAGAATAAAAAGTTTAAAGTATCAGGAGGTTAAAAAATAAATAACATTTTTCTGTTTTTCTCAAAATTTAACAACTTCACTTAGTACAAGAAATAATCGATTCAAATAGCCCTGTGTAAAAATAAATTTCTAGAACAGTAGCATCAATATTTTCTTTTATGAAAAAAAAATATAAAATTAGGCATTCAAAATAAAAAAAATGTTTCTATGTAAATATTTTTGCGCCGGGTCCCAGAGACCAGATGTTTCCCCTTATGTACTATAGACACATGTTTTGGTTTAAGAGTTAAGTGAATATTCATACGAAAATACCGTCCCTGTGTTTCTGTTTATATAATAGGTGCAACTTTGTAAACTTCCTTTTGTCGACACCACTTCAGAATCACAAGCACTTCCAGTCAGTTTTATTAATTTAATAAAGGCTCAGAATATTGCAAAATATTAAGTAAAACACTTTCATTCAACTAATTACAAAAGCAGCTTCTTAAATTGGGTTGTTTGTCTAAAGAGTGTTTTTGAAGGAAAGTCGTATTGCTGTTGATTAGGTTCTAATTGAATTTCCTATTCTGCTTACCCACTTTTCAGTTTTCACTTAATTACATTTTGCTAAGGAATGCGTACAAAGGGAAAGAAAATATAAAATCAATTTAAAATTTGCTAGGATTTATCTGAATAAAGTTTGTAATTGACATAATCTTTACCATTAAACATAAAGGTTTTAAATTCAATCGTTATGAAAGATATTTTCGTTAATTTTATTTATAAAATTAATATACAGTTTGACGCAAATCTGCGGAATATATTCAATATTTCATTCATTGAGAGAGAAAGAAAGAGAGAGAGCGAGAGAGAGAGAGTCACATACCACATTTGTACAATAAGGTTTAAGAATCCCAATGAGGTAAGGGCACATATAGTATTTTTCATATAAAAATGAGTGCACGTCATTCAAGATTTACGACATCAGAACCCCACAGCGTTACCAAAACATCAGAATAGTTAGTAAGTGAGGAATTTTTAAAATGTCAACTATTTGTCAAACTATTATATTAACAGTAAATACACTTAGTTTTAAGATTACTGCAACACACTAAAATACATCAGAAAACATTTAATTATATTTTAAATTTGAAACTTACCACTTTTACAGCATTAATAATAAAAACGTCCCACCATTATTTCTTGTTCAAAATAATCTATGTTATATAAAAGCTTATTAGCTTTCTACAGACTATTTAGTTGTTTTGGCTAGCACAATCACAATACACAACAATAATTAGTTTTTAAAGCTATTAATCTAAAAATATGTATTTATAAATACAATTTATTAATATGTAATATACAGGGTGTTTCAAAAAAGGTAACCCCATCTCTAGGGTAGGTAAAAAACTGAAAAATAAATGGGGGATTGCTTAGTAAAAAATTTTTGTAACGCCATCTGTTTTCAAGATACAGGGCGTTGAAGAAAAAAAAAATTACGCATTTTTTACGGTTTTGCCAAAACTACTGGCAACATTGTAATGAAATTTTATACGAATATGTTTTGGAAGCTGATACATCCCATGAATTTGTTTTTATATCTGATTCTCATAGAGGGCGCTAGTTACACAGATCGTACTAAATATTAGTGAATATAACTTTTTTAAGAGCATAATTATTAATCAAAATTTCAAGTAAACTTAAACATCATTCAATTTTACACGAAAAATGTACTCTTGGTAAAACTCGATACTGTGTACCGTTTTCGAAATATTTTGATTTGAAAATTATGAAGTAATAATTGATGCTGGTATAAAATAGTTAGTAATTAAACAAAACTCACAAGAAGAAAATTACATTAATGACTAAGAACATAAAATAAAATTCAATTACAGTAAGTGCTCAAAATGCCCTCCGTTTTCGCGAATACACAAGTCTATTCTTTTTTCTAAAGATTCCATTAACCTTCTAAACGGTAAGGGATCAGCTATGATGTCAATTACTATTTAAATGGGAATAAGCCACAATTAAAGGTTAAAATACGTTTATTGACGTTTCAATTTCCACTTCGGAAATCGATCTCAAAATACAAACATTAGTAAATTAAACAAATCTGGTTTTTTGATTTAAAAAAAACAAAATTTGTTTAATTTACTAATGTTTGTATTTTGAGAACGATTTCCGAAGTGGAAATTAAAACGTCAATAAACATATTTTAACCTTTAATTGTGGCTTATTCCCATTTAAATAGTAATTTATTGATATGCTATTGATAGGGCATGCAAGTGTTGAGGAAGAGTTTGGGATTGATGTATGAGGTTGTGAAACATTAGGTGTTGTTGATAACTGTGTAGTTGTTATATATGTATCTGTGCATGTAGTTTGAGAACTTGGGAATGATGTTGAGGGTGATGTTTGGGATGCAGTTAATATTGGTATAGTTAATGAAGAAGGTATAGTCGTGGATTGTAAGGAATAGGACTTCGCCGAAGATGCTGATGTGATTGGGACGTCATGTGGAAGAGTATTAAGTACTGTATTTATAGTAGTAGTTGGCACTGTTGTTTTGATTTTAATTTGTACAGGATGGACAATTTGCTACAAAATGGTCAGATTGTTTACAATAGTACCACATCTGTTTTTCTAAAGATAAGATGTTTGATCGTGGTTTATAACAATATCTCTGTGAAAGCTTCCAAAGAAGAGATAAATGTGTGTCTTCGAAAGCTAGTATATGTCTATATTCTGGGTTTGTTGTACCTATTCGTGAAAAATTAATTGGAGTTAATAAATTGAGGCCTAACTTTTTAAGTTCAGATTCTATGAAAGTGTGAGGAATACTAGGACAAACATTATAGATCAGTAATCTTTCATTTGGTGTAATCAAGCGTCGAGCATAAATTATTTGTTGATTGATAGTTATCCTTCCGTTGTCAGCATTCATGACAGTTTCTACTAATTCTTCACTAGCTAGGTAGATACAAATACGGTGATTTGAAATTCTTGATGAAAAAATAATATATCTTGGTTCTATAATTTTTCCCAGTGCAAGTAGATATTCGTCAAGTTTGGCATTTTCCAGAAAATTGTATAAAATACCTTGTTTTTTGGATGGGAATGTTGGAGTTGAATTTATTAACGCTGCAGAATATGAAGAAGTTTTATATGATGTCAATAACGTTTGTGGCCACGATGCCCCTGGACTATTAACATCATCCATTTTCGTTGTTTAATGATATCAAGTAGGTAATATAAATAATATGAACTTCTGAAGTAAATATCTACTTAGATTAAAATTACTTACAGATTTTCTCCAATAAATTCACTTATTTTTGTTTATCGAATATGATTTTGATTTTATTATTATGTACTATTTATACGTTCAGAACTGAAGAAATAATCGCTTACATATTTAAATTTTTAAGAGAAACTTTGAAATGCGTGTAAACACTTTGACAGTATTTTTCGCGATAGGTAGTGTTACACGAAAAATATTATAATTACTTATGAAATCTAAAAATCGTAAAATATATTATAAACAATAAACGAGATCTAGACAAAAAAATAATATATGAAGATTGGTTATATTACGTACCTAATCCTTATGAAATAAGCTTCATTGTTATACCAGTAGCCATTTCTAAAATTGATTAAAGTTTCTGTACATTTGCATAGCATTGTTTAAAAGTAAAAATAATAAAAAATCACGTTTTATAACTACGGACATCATCTGCTTTTTATTTTGTTAAACAGCATATTTTAACATCTTTAAAACCCATTAGCGCCTAGCGTGATCATAAAAATATGATCACAAGTCTACATTTTTTACTTTTTTTTTCTTGCAACACTGTGATAATTTTAACCTTGGCTCAAGTCTAATGCATTGCTTATGCCTTAGTTTTAATTTAAAATAATAAACAGTGCAATGTGCATTTTTTTTTTTATTTAGAAAATCGCATCGACCAAATGGCCATTAGCGAAAAATTAGTGGATTACATTAGGTACAATTACTTCAATACAATTTGGTTTATTAAATATTGTGGTACTTATTAATGTCTTTCAAGAAATTCAGAGTATTGTTAAAGTTACAGTCTGCACCTAGAGCTTCTATAAGTGTTCCTGGTATCTTGTTATTGCTTCGTTGTTGATTGTAGAGGGGACATTCACATAGTAGGTGCATTATTGTTAGTGTCGTATTACACGTTTCACATCGCGGCGGTTCGCACTTTTTAATTAAGTAATCATGCGTTAACCTAGTATGTCCGAGTCTGAGGCGCATTGTTTTCAGAAGTATTATTTGTAGTGGTGAATTTGCTGGTTAGCAGTTTAAAAAATGACAAATCCGTATATCGGATATGTGTGAGTATTGTATTTATATAAAAAACTTTTTAAAATTTGGTTTGTGGTGTAATATGTTATATAAATAAGTTAAACTTTATTTTAAAATGATTTTACACTTCGAAATAGTACGTTAGTATTTCATAGTTACACGTTTATTAGGGATGTATTCATATGAACACGATAGGCGTGAATGTGGGCAGTGGGTATTTTTTTTTGTCTAGTAATCTTATAATATAAACCTATTTTTATTGTTTAAGTAGTAATAAACTTCTTTTCATTGTTCCAGTGGTAATACTTTGAAAGAAGCATTAGCTATCGTTGAAAACGACGACAATCCAGATTTAAATGAAATATTTATAGAGCATCCAGATCCAAATATACTAATTGACGAGGACTCTGGTGATAAGGAAGGAGGACTAGTTGATAACCTAGCCGGTTGGCAATTATATGCAGGTGCAGAGGTTGTGATAAATTCATATAATGAGAGTCAGGATCAGTTACAATATAAAGGGGATAAACAACAAATAAATGACTCGGTTCATCAAGTAGCTAAAATCATAGGAAATTTTATCAAAAAATCTTCCAAAAAAGCTTATCTAGAGACTAAAGATCCAAGATCCAAGGAAAGAGAAGCATAGAGAGGCGTAGAATGTCATGGCTGCGCAACCTGAGAGAGTGGTACGGATGTACATCAACTGAAATTTTCAGAGCAGCCGTCTCAAAAGTCCGAATAGCTATGATGATTGCCGACCTCTGCCGCGGAGATGACACTTGAAGAAGAAGAGACTAAATGGATATAGTAGGATCGTTTTAGCCTGTCGCATAAGTAATAAAAGTGTCAGTTCAGATTTGCCTCAGGTAGTCAGCGGTTCTCAAATTAAAAATGTACGGTTTTCTTAATTTGATAATACGACATTAGGGATTTTTTTAATAAAATAACTTTGTATTATGTTTTATAATAATTGAATATCATAATGTAAATTGATAAACATTGAGTATGAAATATACAGGATCATTCACGCAACATGTTGGTTAAAAGTTTTCAAAGTTCTGGTCGTCACTGGTTTCTGCAAACTTGGAATAATGGGTTATGCAAAGCATTCTTCATTTTTTAAATATTTGCATTTTTTTAGCACTTCCGGTTATACCGGAAGTCGCCATTAAGTTAACTCCGCATGTACTAAACTCTATTTTTATTTAAGCATAAAAAAATTTGCCAGTGATAATACTGGGTGTTCAAAATTTTGTATTATATTTTTATTTTTATATATTTTATAAATATATCTATAAAATATATATCTATATAAAACAAAGACTTATTCCTACTTCCCACATACACCTTCCCAAACCCACCAGGTAGGTTTTCCTCCTGCGGTACAACCAGCCCCGGCTTTCCTCCGCCCCCTGGTCTTTGGAGCCAGGTCTCGACTATTTCGCGCTATCCCCCGTCAGGCAATGGGAGATTTTCGTGTATTTACATTTAAGTGGTAGGTTAGCCCATTTGGCTTTATCACTACCGGTCAAAGCAATTGTTCGGCGATCTAATGATGGTTGTGTGTGCCGATATTTGCTTTCCCTTTTGATAGCGACCAAGCATCTAATTTTTCATCCATCGTCTAATACCCAGTCATTCGTCCAGTCATAACTTGCTAATCTAATTTTTTTGGTGCTTGCATTCAAGAGCGTCGTGCGGCGTGCCTGCGGCTCTCTCCTGCATGCGGTTTTTGTTTTATTTTTTTTTTGTTTTTTTTTGGTGGTTGGTACCCTTTTGTGTTAATTTCTCTATCTACGTCTTAATCTATGGACAGGTATCATCACTATCTGACTCTCTATCCGATTCATATGAATCTTCATCATTACGAATAATTAAAGCTCTTACTTCATCAATAACTTGTTCTATTTTATATGACTCTAAAAATTTTTTTTTCAGTATGCTCAATACATTTCCGCCATTGTTCCTCATTGACTTGGTTTAGTGCATCTTGCCAGAGTTGTAAAAAGCTAGCTTCGTCGGTGGTCTTACATGCATGTTTATCATAGTAGTTTTTAGTGATGCCCCACACCAATTCAATTGGATTGTACTGGCAGTGATATGGTGGTAGTCTCAGGACCTCATGACCATATATTTTAGTGCCATTTGGTCAACGACAAATTTTTTCTCAGTAATGTGTTCTTTGCACTTATTTAGTAATTCAGCTTTTAAAACTAGATGTTTGTGTTCTATATTTTTCTCCGACAGCCACTTTCTCAAGTCTTATTTTTTCCAGCTGCTTGTGGGAAACTTTTCCTTCTCTCTGGTGTGGTACGAATCATTATCTAAGACTATTAATGACGGATTTTTCAGATTTTTTAATAATTTTTCCTCAAACCAATGTTCAAAAATATCGGCGTCCATATTTCCGTGGTAATCATCAGTTTTTTTTGTCGAATAAAATTAAAGACTAACATTGGGTATAAAACCTTCCGTATTTCCTGCATGCAATATAATATATCTTTTGCCATTACTCGCACTAGTACTCGAATAGCATTTGGTAGAATCATCTTGCCAGGATGATTTGGTGTTATTTCTTTTCGCAAAAATCTATGTTTCGTCAAGTAACACAAATTGTCTGGCAAATTCGGAATTCTTGTTTTTTAAATAGTTTCTTATAAATTTCCACCTTTTTCCAACAACATTGGACAGCTCGCACAACACTTTACGATTATTGGTTTTTTTGTATCTAAAACCCATAGCTTTTAATACTTTTGATAAACTGGTCAAACCTATATCACAAAGTTCTCTGTCCTTTATTTTTTGAATAAGTGTCTTTCTTGTAACATGTTCTTTTGCTTTGTACATGTCATAAATGATATTTCTGATTGAGATTTTAATACCTTGTGGCAAGTCGAGGGTTTTCGGATGCAAACGAATCCTTTTATTTTCGTTACTTAATTCCTCCCCACTCATTTTGCGAACTCTTTGCAAGGTTTGTTCTGAAATTCCACAAGCTGTACTTGTCCTTTTTTGAACTGCCAGTATTGATGTAATTGGTCCCATGTTGATTTTTTCTAAAGTAAAATAATTTTCCACTTTCAACACAATTCGACGCTCACTCGGAGATAAAAACTTATATTTAGGTGTTCTATCGTTTTCTTGTACGTTATCCATGGTCACTATTGAAAACCGGCGATCGTTGAATACTAATAGCGAGAGTTTTTTCAATAAATTCTCATCACAAAGCATTCAATTTGCGTTTTTTTACGATTTATAAAAAAATTGTTTTGGTAGCGCTGATTTATCCTCACGTACTACAGCCGACCAGTAGGAGGTTCGGTACCACAAAGCAGGTAGAAAAGGGAAAGCATAACAGAGTGGCTGCAACTAAAGCCATAAATTATTTTTCGGGCGTTAATCCGAAATACGACCGGTTAAAACGACTTCACTATAGCAGGTGATATAGTACTACCCTTTTTCGTTTTTCATTTTTATTCGTATTCAAAATACAAAGATTTAAGTCCATATGATATATTTCACCTGATTATAGATGACAACGTTTTGCGATTTTTTTGCGAAGAAAATAATAAGTATGCTGCTTTAAAAAATTGTTCAGATTTCGGTGATCTCTCAATGATAGAATATTTTGGTAAGCACGGTTGCAAGCAGTGCATTCGAAATAAACCTATTATATTTGCATGTAAAGTATGGAGTCTAAATACTTCTGATGGCTACCTTATCAATTTTGACGTTTACCAAAATAAAAAACATCATAGCAATAATGACTACGAAAATATATTTGAAAAGTGTGCTGCATCCTTGGTACAAATGCTTGACACTTTTCTAAATCAATTTAAAAGTTTACCTATGCATATCTATTTACTGGTAGGGTGTTGTTAAAATAACTTAGGGGCAGAGGATAGCACGGAACGGAAACTATCTGTGAAAATAGGATGTCAAAAACCTGTAACATAAAAAGCAATAAACTAATGAAAAAGAATAATCACGGAGAATATGCTTTTGAATTAGATCTAAAAAAATGGAATAATTGTCATAAAATAGATGGACAATTCAGTTGTAGCTGCTACATCTACTGCTTATAGTGTTTAACCAATTACATTATGTCCAGCGTTATTCTCGAAAACAAAAAAAAAGTTCAGTCATGCGTCCATCATTATTTACTTACTACAATAAGCGTATGTTTCATGTTATCGAATATTTATTCGTGGTAAAAGTGGTGGTGGCCAATATTTACATGGTTTTTGGACGCATTCACCTGGGTGTTACAAAGAAAATCTGGTTGCGATATGCCTCAACTCGATTTTAGAGGAAGCATCGTTCAGGTTATTTTAAAGAAATATGGTGTTTTCAAATCTGAACTGGATAGTAAAGTTTGCGGAAAGATAAGACTTGATGGAAGAAATCATTTGGTGGAGCCTTGTAACAGAAGACGGTGGATAAGACTTCAAAAAAACTGTTCGAACACAATGTGGAAAGTGTAAAGTGTATCATCATCAACTAGCCTCTAACATCCACTGCTGAACATAGGCCTCTCGCATGCTTTTCCACTTAGTCCGATTTTGAGCCATCTGAATCCAATTTGTAGTCACTCTTTTTATGTCATCTATCCATCTCGTTGGGGGTCGACCTCTATTTATGTTAGCTTGTATTCGGGGTCTCCATTCCCAAATTCTTTTTGTCCACCGCTCATCAACTGATCTTGCTACATGACCTGCCCAGTTCCACTTTAGTGTTGTTATCCTTTCTATAATGTCTGCTACTCCTGATCTTTCGCGTATAGTAGCATTGGGTATTCTATCACGTAGAGAAATCCCTAACATTATTCTCTTCATTTCCCTTTCCGCAACTTGTAGCTTACTTACTGTTGTTCTTGTGAGTATTAGGGTTTCTGCGCCGTAGGTCATGACTGGCAAAATACACTGATTAAATACTTTTCTTTTCAGACATATTGGAATCTTAGACTTAAAAATATCCTTAATTTTTCCAAATGCAGCCCAAGCAAGGTTTATTCTTTTTTTCAGCTCGATTAATTGATTATCTCGACTTATTCTGATCTCATGGCCCAAGTATTTATAGGAGTCAACTGGCTCAATATCTTTGTCTTCTACTGAGATGTTTTTGTTGTGGACTAAATTTGTCATAAATTGTGTTTTTGAAAAATTTATTTTAAGACCAACTCTTTTTGTTGCAATATGGAGGTCTTGGAGCATTATCTGTGCCTGATCAAAGCTGTTTGCAATAAGAACGATATCATCTGCAAACTTAAGGTTATTTAAAAATTTTCCATCTACACTGATGCCCTTTTCGTTCCAATCTATTGTTTTACAAGCGTATTATAACAAAGTTGTAAATAATTTAGAAGACATGTTGTCTCCTTGCCGAACGCCTCTTTCAGTACGAAAGGTCCCAGTATCTTCATTAAGTCTTACACAGGCTGTAGCATGCTGATAGATGTATCTGATGAGGGATATGTATCGGTAATCTATTCTACATTCTGTTAGAGCTTGGAGCATTTCACTTTGATTGACCGTATCAAATGCTTTTTTAAAGTCGACAAAGACAAGTATAAGGTGTCTATTATAATAAATGGTTTTTTCAGTCAACGACTTAATGGTTTGCAAATGATCATTTGTTCGGTATCCAGCTCTAAATCCTGCTTGCTCGCAAGGTTGATAGAAGTCTAGTTTTGATGTCAACCAATTGGTTACTATCTTCATAAACAACTCATAAACGTGAGATAACAAGATAATAGGTCTATAGTTCTTTAGCTCTGTTATATCTCCATTTTTGTGTATGACTACTATAATAGCTTTATCCTACTGAGATAGTGTAACCTCTTTTGAAAAGCATAAGTTTTATAATGGTGTCAATGCTTTCAATACTGTCTTTCCTCCTGCTTTAACTGCCTCAATAACGATTTGGTCATCACCAGCTGCTTTATTGTTTTTCTTTTGATTTATTGACTTTGAGACTTCTTCGATTGTTATTTCTGGGATATCCTCTAAATATAAAGTATAAATATAAAGTACAGTGTATAATGAAATCAAAAATAATTTTTTTTTGTAGTTCATATACGCCAGGCGTGATTATATGAACATGGGGTCCTGTAAGGACCCCCTTAAAAAATAAAGAGATTTTTACAAAGTTTATATAAATATACATATAACTTTAAAATAAAAGAGATTGTATACAAATATTTAACAAAAATATATCTAATCGGTTAAGCATATTTTAGGAAGTGTATTCTATTATTAACATAGCAACAAAACTGTTAAATTGTAACCTAAAATACATTTTCAGACCGCTATGTCCTATTAATACAAAATTAGTAGTTACGACCCACACGTCCCATTTTGCCGAAGACGCCTTCTTACACGTTCCAATTACAACGCGTTTACCAACTGCACGGCACTAATGCAGCAGTTACTTACTTCGTTAATTTGCCGGTCTAATTGAGCAACGGCTCAGAATAAATTTCTGTCGAAAATCAACGTCATGTAGGGCCAATTAACGAACTTGGGCTCTATAATGACGGCGGATCATCTTGGGCGGATAAGGGTCTGGATCAGTAGAACAGAATTTCAGGTCACGCAAAAGACAGAATCAGGTAGAGAAGATTTATTTATGTGTTATTACGCAAACTAAATCTTTGGAATACTATTTTTTATTCATTATTATTTTATTAATTCTTTTAGCCATACTTTAGGTATAAACTCAGATTCTCTTTATTATTCTCAGATTCAATAACTGGCGAGGAGACGCAAAAACACGTAGATAAAATTTTAAATATCTAGGTGTAGAATCTAGAAAACACCTAGGATAAAATGACAAACATAAACTTATAAGCTGACCAAGTGATATAATGGGAGATTATTATTATTTAATAAATATTTTGAAAAAAACAGTTAAGATTTGATTTCACGTATATCCGCTTATACGTATTTCACCCTAATAGGGATCATCAGAGACGCCTATTCCCAGACGCTCTGAACGTGAAATATTTATCGTATGGCACTTGACACATTTACATTTAAATTTACATATATTTTGTTTAAAATGTTACATATATGTTTACAAAGGAACATCTAACTTATTTATATATTCTATCAATTCTGGAGTCGCCATTAGGAAATCCTCTGACCTGCCTTGCATCATGGAAAAACCTGGTGGTTTTTGTGTGATGCAGGGTAAGCTGCTATTTTGTTGTTCCATCCATTTTCGAGTCCAAGTGGTCGTTAAGTTGAACTCATTTTCCACAGCAATATGTGCTGTTTTTATTGGCGGTCGTCTGAAGCGTAAACAGTTACCGTTGACAGCGTCTATATCTTGATGAATTGGCAGGATCTTGTTACTAAGTATCTTTTTGTACTTACTAATGAGGGAGTGTATGCGCCGTAGTTTGGTTGGTGGAGTGTGGCTCAGTACTGGAAGCCATTGCGTAGGGGTGGATTTGATAAGACCAGCAATCATTCTCATTGTACTGTTCAATTGGCATCTAGTTTGTGTATATGTGGGCTGTTAAGCCAGGCTGAATAGCAGTATTTAAGCGGTTAAGAAGACAAGACCCAGGGCAGATGATAGGAAGGTGGAAGCCGATGCTCCCCATGTTGTGCAGCACAGCTTCTGGATGATGTTGTTACTGGATTTAAGTTTTTTCCGCTGTTTTTGACAGATGTTCTTTGAAAGATAGGGTTCTGTCAAAAGTCACCCCAAGGTACTTTGGTGTTTAATTGTAGGCGAGTGTGGTGTTTTCGAATTGGATGTTCAGTATTCTTCCTGCAAGCTTGTTGTTTAGATGAAAACTGGAAACCTCTGTTTTGGTAGCGTTTGGTTGGAGCCTCAATTTACGGAAATACTTTTCCACTGTGTGTATGTCTGCCGTAAGGATTTCTTCTGTTTGTTCAAATGACTTACACCTTGTTTCAAGAATCCAGTAGTCGGCATAACCAAAGTTCCTTGATCTGGTTTCTGGTATATCAGCGATGTACAGGCTAAAGAGAAGACGAGCTAGGACAGATTCCTGAGGCAGTCTATTCTTCAGTTTTCTTGGAGTGCTGATGTCGGTTTCCATGACTACTTGAATCGTTCGGTTGGCTAGCATGCTGTTGATTATTCGAGCGGTGGATTTATAGGAGATTGTACGGAGGAGCTTGTATATCATGCGTTCTCTCCAGACTTTATCGTAGGCCGCTGTTAAATCTATGAATGCGGCTGCAGGTTTAAGTTTTCTTTGAAACCCCTCTTCAATAAATGTGCTAAGTGAAAGAACCTGATCTGCGCAGCTTGTTTTTGGTAGGAAATCTGCCTGATTAACCGGTATTGATTCAAGTAGCTTTGGACTAATTCGTTCTAAAATTCTAGATAAGTCGTTCTAGTAGCTTGAACGTTGCCGATAGTAGGGCCATTGGTCGGTAGTTCTTAGAGCTGTTATTATTTGGTTTCTCTGGTTTTAATATGGCAATGATTTTTGAGCGTTTGAGTTCCTGTGGTATGATACCGGTCTTCATAATATCTGTGAAAAAGTGGGGGCTTATTGTCAAAACCTGGGGCTTTACCTAGCTTTACATTCTTGAGAGCTATAGTGACTTCTTCGCAATTAAAAGGGCAAGAGTATTTGGTTTCTGCAGATTGGAATTTTAAAGTTTTAAACTCTCGTTTTACCTTGATTGTGCGTGGCTTGTCTTTCGGGGCCTAGATGTCGATACCAGATTTGAGGCAATAGTGTTTGGGTTAATTGTTGTTTTGTTCCTTGTTATGGGAGTTAAGCTTCCTAATTTTTTTAGTAGTGTACATGGTTGCCTACTAGATGTTTGAAAATTAAGACTTTCTACAGTTTCCGTCAATTTTTGTTGTCTTGCTGCATCTAGGCTATGGAGCACTTCATCGGCTAATTCTTAATCGCTGCTTTCAAGGAAATTTTGGTACAGTTCTTCGCTGTTATGAGACGAACCAGGAATATATTCTTTTCGGTAGCCTCTTTGTATATGATTTTTGGCCGTGCTTATTACGACTCCAACGAATCTTTTGTAATTTCTGATGGTAGGGGGTATCCAGCCTAGAGTCTTGTCCAGTTCCGCATAAAAGCTACCCCAAATGGCTTTCTTTAGATTAAAACGTAGGCGAGGGATGGGTGTGATTATAGGAATCTGGGTTCCTGCCTCCAAGATCACTGGGCGGTGTTGGCTGTGTGGGAAGTCGTCCATTCTCGAATTCTCTCTCCTGTTGCTGACAAGAATGTAGCGTAGAATAATTTTTAAATAATTTTAAACTGTTTGTCCTTGTTTAAGTCTAGTGTTATGTACAATTTATGTTTAATTTCACGTTTATTACATTCTGCGCGTGTTGGATAGTAAAAAAGTAGCACGAAATGCACCTGATGATGCTGTAGAAAGCGAAAGTACTTGGGCAAGATTTGATTATTAAAATTGCGCTCGATATTTGCCTTTAATTTTTCAAAGTTTAAATAAATAATTATCAAAATAAATATACATAGGTAAACTTTTAAATTGATTTGGAAAAGTGTGAAACATTTGTACCAACGGTGCAACACATTTTCCAAATTTATTTTCGTAGTCATTATTGCTATGAGGGTTTTTACCTTGGCTGACGTTAAAATTGATAAGATAGCCATCTGAAGTATTTAAACTCCATATTTTATATCCAAATCTAATAGGTCTATTTCGAATGCACTGCTTGCAACCGTGCTTACCGAAATATTCTATCATTGACTAATCAAAACTAATATGTTCTTCGGGCTCATACAGTTCTGCAAATTTATTTTGTAATATATTTGTCAATGGTTTTAGTTTTCACATTTTATCCACCGTTGACAGAAAATTATTATCTGTAAGTTGAAAATATCGTGAAATTGCAATAAAACGATCCCTTCTCATATAATTGTAAACAAATTCATTGCGCAGATCCCCTTGTGAGTCCCAACAGTCTCTCTTTAAAGGTACTGTATTGTAACCACACAAAATTAGTATGACTAAGAAAACTTAAATCTCTTCAAAAATCACTTTGAAATCTGAACAATTTTTGAAGCAGCATACTTATTACTTTTTTTACAAAAAAGTCGCAACACGTTGTCATATATAATCAAGCGAAATATATTATACGGACTTAAATCTTCGTATTTTGTATAAGAAGGAAAAGGAAAATCTAACCAGAGTGGTACTATATCACCTGCTATCCATTCAGTCTCTAAATAACCTTTCTTGGCAGATTTTTTGATAGAATTCTCTATGATTTTAGCTACTTCATGAACCGAGTCATTTATTTGCTGTTCATTCCCCTCTTATTCTAACTGAGGCTGACTCTCAATTCATATAGAATTCATCACAACCTCTGCACCTGTACGTAATTGACTACCGGTTGTTGCCGAGAGGGGGCATTTGGGCCTGTAGGACCCATCGCCGGCTCTTCGGACTTTTTCCTGTCTCCGGAATTGGAACGGGTGTTTACCATCTTCGTTTGTCGCTAGTGAAATGGGTCAGTAATGTTGCCGTTACAGAATAACCGTTACAGCGACAAGTATCTGTTACAGGTAACGGTTCCAAAGAACAGTTACAAAATAACAGATCAAAAATGGAAAACAGAACAGGTAAAATAATCTAAGTATTCCTTGACTTACGGAAGGAATAACTTGGTAAACAATAAAATAAAATGGTATGATAAATGTAGTGCAAAGAATATGTTTCTAAGTGTTTCTTGACTTACGGAAGAAACAACTTAGAACAGAAAAACAACAAGAGAATCAAATATGCAATAGAAGAATATAAATATTTACAAGTGTTTCTTGACTTACGGAAGAAACGACTTGTAATATAGAATAGAAAAAAATAAAATGCAAAAATAAGAATACAAATATTTACAAGTGTTTCTTGACTTACAGAAGAAACAACTTGTAATAGAAAATAAGAAAATAAAATGCGGAAAACATATAGAAATATAGCTAAGTGTTTCTTGACTTACGGAAGAAACGACTTAGCGTGAAAATGAAAATAACAGAGACAAGTATACGAAATATCAGAAATAAAAGTGCAAACATGGAAATACTTCTAAGTGTTCTTTTGACTTACCGGAAAAGAACGACTTAGACACACAATGAAACACAAGTGAAATATCAGAAAAATATTTCTAAGAGTTCTTTAACTTACCGGAAAGAACTACTTAGACACAAATACAAGAAATATAAACAATCAAAAATAATCAAATAAAATAGTAAATAAATCAATACATGAACAATAGTAATATTCTAACCTGAAAAGGTCTGAATATACGACAAATGCTAAAATAAAAAGGTACACAGGAAATCAGAAATAAAACAATAGCTCAAGTTGATACAATAAAGCACCGACTAGGTCTACAGTAAGAAGAGGCAAGCTCGATGAGAGAAATTCCATCTGCTTTTATATAAAACAAATCCTTTGTTTTACGTAGCAAAAGTGGAATTTCCCTGCATGGAGTCAATTAGAAATTCGGATTTGCCCAAACTTGGAATTTCCAAGTATTTCTCCGAATTTCTAAATGCGTCCGGCACGGCTGTCAGCTTCTGCCTGACACGCCCCCGGAGACACGGTTAGGTTATCAATTAGTCTTCCTTTCTCATCACCAGAGTCCTCGTCAGTTAGTACATTTGGATCTGGAAGCTCTATAAATATTTCATTTAAATCGAATGCTTCTTTCAAAGTAATACCACAAAAACAATAAAAATAGGTTTATTACCACTAAAACAATAAAAATTTTTTGACATTATAAGACTACCAGACAAAAATACTCGCGCCTAGCGTTTTCATATGATAACATATCTGATAAATGTGTAATTATGAAATACTTAAGTACTATTTCAAAGTGTAAATCATTTTAAGATAAAGTTTTAACTTATTTGTAGAACATATTACATCACAAATCAATTTTTAAAAAGTTTTTTATTTAAATGCAATACTTACACAAATCGGATGTACGGATTTGTCATTTTATAAACTGCTAACCAGCAAATTCACCAGTACAAATAATACTTCTGAAAATTCAATGCATCTCGCACTATTTATTATTTTAAACTAAGACATAAGCAAATCATTGGCCTTGAGCCAATGAGGTTAAAATTATAACAGTGTTGCCAAAAAAATAATAAAATCTTGAGTCTTGTTATGTTTGATCATATGATCACGCTAGGCGCTAGTGGGTTAATATTATGATTCGAAATCTTAAAAATTAACATACAAAATAATACAAAATAAAAACTATAACTAACTAACAAGGACTAAAACTGTTTTACGTTCGACTTATCTCCTATCATGTGTTCTTGTATATCTCTATACAGTACAACCGAGGATACCGTAGTAATAAAGGGAAAGTGAAGTAATGTTGCTTATGATTCTTCTTGTAGCATTACAACTTGGGATGAGCTTGTGCTGACTGGACAACTTGCTACCATTTCAAATGGATGTACATAATATTTGAGTAAGTGGGCAGACCTGTTGTTCTCAAGTGTAATTATATTTTATCTCTCCACCGTATTCGTATATCTACTAAGGGTCTTCTCCCTGTCGGAACTTCATTTCAGATTAACTTGGAAACGCGGTTATTAGGCAGTCTATGAACATGGCCAGACCATCTTAGAAGTTGAGATTTAATTTCTTGGACAACGTTCTTCTTCTTTATGTGCCGTCTTCTACCGAAGGTTGGCGACCATCAAACGATAGGTTTCTCTGTTTTGTGCCGCATGTATTATGTTCGCGGCTTCTGGTATTTGAAACCATTCTATCAAATTTCTCAGCCAAGATTTCTTCTTTCTACCCAAACCTCTTCTACCTTCAATCTTGCCTTCCACGATAAGCTGTAGCAGACTGTACTTATCATTACGGAACACATGGCCCAGGTATGACGCTTTCCTCCTTTTAACAGTTGTTAACAATTCCATCTCTTTAGAATGGAAAAGAGATGGACAACGTTGCTATCCTTAAAATATAACTGTTTGATATCGTTGTTTGTTCTTAGTCGGTATTGGTTATTATTTCGGTCGTGGTAGGGTCCGACAATCCTTTTGAGAATGTTGCTCTCAAAACATCTGAGTTTTTTACCATTGAGCCTGTCAGCACCTACATCCACAGCATCCATACATGATCTCTGTTCTAATAACTGTTTTATGTACCCCGATTTTTTATGTTCGTGTTTGTTTCTTGGACTAATAGTGATGTGGAGGGTATATATACGTCTGGTTTATGCGCAAATTCGACATTTTATCTCCTATGTGATATCATTATCAGCGGTGATTGTTGCTCTGAGATATTTAGCTTCGCTCTTTTTAAAGTTATGTGGATCTATTGTTACATTTTACACTATTTTATCCCGTCTCTTGTGTCTGTTAATGTAAATATATTTGGTTTCCTTTTTATTTACCATTAGATTGCTTTTTTGCCTCTAACTCTAATTTATTGAAAGTCAGCTATGTTCTTTTTTTGTTTGGCTATTTGGATGTTATCATAGGTTATATGTTTGTCAATCAATAAAGCAGTTTTAACAGTCAATTCTATTTTTCCTAAACTTAAAGAAAAAACCTCTAATGAACAGATATCTGTATGCTTTATCATAAGTGACAGTATACTTTATCCTGATAGGTGTTCTTTAGCTAACTACGTTTACACCAAGAATCACAGAATGAATTTTGCAGTTGTCAAGATACTTGAAAAAAACATCCTATAATAGGAGATTTTTTTTTAGAAATTGCTTACATTGCAACAACTGCCAAAGTGACACAAAATCAGATATCGTTAGTGTAATTCGCATAGTACGTAACTCCATTTTTTTTTTCAAATATGAATTATTGCACCATCTGGTACAAAAATACTATATCTTTAGCCTGAAAAATAAAGTTCACAAAAAATTACCTAACTCCATACATCAAATTGTTGACCAGCAGAACGCTTAGTTTCCGCAATTTATTGGTTGACTCAAGTCAATAGTTGTTCTTGAATATCATCGTAAAAATCTTCAATTTTTGCTTAAACCGTGTGTGTTGTTTTATATATTATAAGAAAGGTTAGTCTTTTTTTTTATTAAATACCATCAAAAAGGTTATTTCTGTGCAAAAAACAGCATGAAGGTAAATAACAGTCTAATTATTGATGATCTCAAGAAATATGCTAGAGAAATTAAAGAAATGCTTGTCAATCACGTTTGTGAGGAAGAACCGTACATCATGATAAATTTGGGTGATTTTAGTATTACAAACACGGTCACTAGTGGCACAGAAAGATCATAAGAAGGCATCTCGTGCATGCAAAAAATGAACTGCCAAGACAGTAAAACGTCCAAAGACCTGGACTTCATAATCATGGAAGCAGAGATGAAAGAACCGGTAGGTAGTGGTTTTGAAGAATTTATTAGTAATCAATTAAAAACAATGCAATCTAGAGGCTTAGAAGAGGGAGATTGGAGAGATAGGAAAAGATGGAGGCTGAAATGCGGAAAGCGGCAATCGCCGTAGGACCCCCGTTATATGATGATGATATTAGTAATCAAGGATGCAAAGAAAACGTTTCAAACAATATTAGACTAAAGAATCAACGAAACGTTCAAGGTCTAAAAGGACTAAAACAGACAAAAACAAATGGAGCAAACACGAGAACTACAAGAATAAAGAAAATGGGCAAGTAGCTCAAAGTTATACCTGCAAGCAGTATGGCAATCAGAAGCATAATTATACAGAGCTGATTGCAAAGATTTTTGTGGGAAATATAATATAAAACCTATGTCAAGAACCACCTTTTCCATAATTTTCGATCATCAAAATTTATCTTTATATCACCCTAAAAGAATAAGTGCGATGTTTGTGTAGTTTTGAAACAAAGGATATTTCGCAAGATGTGTACAATTTTCGTATTCTGCTGAAAAACGATGCAAGTCAAGAAAAGGTTACTGACAAAGAATCAGAAAATTAAGTTTTTACAATTGATCTGCAATATGTGCTACTCTGTCCAAAGTCCAATGTGAGCTGCCTTTATTACAAAACAAAACTTATCGTCCATATTTTCTTCATTTACGGTATAAAACGACAGCAAGGCGAATGTTTTTGAGGAATGAAATAGAGGGTCAGTAGGGGCCAATCCTCGTGATAAAAACAACAAAATATATTTTGTATAGAGATGGATGCGCTGCTCAAAACAGAAATTATGTCAAACGCTTTCTTCAACTTAGCAATAGAAAGAGATTTAAATATACTACAAAAGTGTCTCCAGAAAGGTTATATCCAGATGGAAGCACATAACATACATTCTACGATAGAAGGATTGATTCGAAAATCCTAGACAATTAAGGAGCCTAAAAGCCAAGTGCAATTTTAAACAAAATGGAGTTAAGTGCACTAAGTAGTTGCTGTGGAGTTAAACATTGTTGTGGCAAAGGGATACAAGCGTATCACTGTACAGTGCTGCAATCTAGCGGATGATATAAGTACTACCTCAAATATCAGCTGTTTTTCTAAGAAACCAAGAGGTACAAACGCCACTTGGCCTCGAACTGACTGTCATCATAGTTGTTTGTTGTTGAGTGTTATACACGCTTGCCGACATTATTCCGTCGTATCTTTTAATTAATTTAAACTCTACCCATATTATGCTACGATAGTTGGCAACTTTAAGAGTAAAGTAACCAAAATTTTGCTACCTTAATCGAAATGGACATCGCAAGTATTGTAGATGAATAAGAACAGGAGTCTCAACATAACCACTTGAGCGGTAAGTGAAAATTCTGTAAAGTCCATAGTTTGTGTTTATAAAGGCTATGAATCAGATTATTATCAGATAAAACTAGCGTCTTATTTTTTTAGACGACTCAGATGCAGATTCTACATACCGGCCTCAATCTAGTGACAGTGACAGTGAATCCGAAGTAGAACCTAAACTACCTAAATCAGAACCATGGAAAGAACATAACAAACACCCCGGTAAAAAGGGCCTGAAAAGGACAGACAACTGGGCACTTGTACGTGCAAAGTAGGCAAGAAATGAAGGGCACCTTTATACTGATCGAAAAGGAACAGTGCATCGAGCAAAGCTTATGGAAGAGTTTATCCATAACTGTAGATACGGTTGTAATACAATTATCCCTAATGACAAATGCCAATCTATTTTTGACAGTTATTGGGGATTTGGAAGCTGGGACCTTCAAACTTCTTTTTTATGTTCTTGCATTAGCCTTCAAGATCCTGCAAGGAAAAAACCTAACGCGAGCTATGTAAAGAGAACAAGCTGTACTTACACATTAGAAGGGTATAGAGTATGTAAGACTTTTTTATGAAAACCCTTGATGTCAGTAATAAACGAATTACTAATGTAAATTGTACATTGTAAATTATACAATTTCACCATTTTGTAACACTATTGTAGCTTTTGTCTAAAGATGTTAGAGAAATCTTCTTCTTTTTATATAGACATGACTCTGTCTGTTTTTCAATGTGCCTCTAGTAAGTTGTCGTTCCATCCTTTTCGTGGTCTTCCTACTGATCGTCTTCCTATTGGGGAACCGTCTCTTGTCGTCTTTACTACTCTATTTGTTGTCATTTGGCTTATATGATCGTTCCATTCTACTCTTATATTTTTTACCTAGTTCTTGATGTTCTCCACCTTGCATCTACGTCGTATATTTGTACTTCTAGCTCTGTCCCATAGTGTCCTGCCATCAATTTTTCTAAGTATTTTCATTTCTACTGATTCTAACATCCTTTTTATCCTCTCTCTGTCAGGTCTTGTTCTGCCGCGTATGTCATTATTGGTCTGATGACTGTTTTGTAAATTCTGCCTTTCGTTTCTTTTCCAATGTATTTATTTCTCCATATTGTTTTATTTGGGCAGCCTGCGGCTTTGTTTGCTCTATTCACTTGATTTTCTACTTCAGTTTCGAGCTTTCCGTAGCTAGATAATGCGATGACTAGATATTTAAATTCTATCACTTGTTCTATTATCTGACCTTCCAGCTTTAATTTACATCTTTAGTAAATTTGCTGTTGTAACCATGCATTTTGTCTTTTTTGGGATATTAACGTGTTAAATTTTCTGACGGTTGTATAAAATTGGTGCAGCATACGTTGTAAATCTTCTTTACTTTAAGAGAGTAGTACTGCGTCGTCTGCATAGCAGAATATTTTAAGTTGTTTTTCTCCCATCTGGTATCCTTTTTTAGTTCTTACTTTTTTTATTATTTCATCTATAATCAGGTTGAACAATAGAGGACTTAGGGAATCTCGCTGTCTTATCCCATTGCCAGCTTCAATAGGATCGGTTAGTTCTTCTTCTAATTTTACTGTTATTGTGATGATCTTCCCAACCTACAACCTTGTTGCTTTTCCGCTAGTGTTATAATATCATTAGTTTCAGTTAAAGAAATCTAACGAAATATAACGATATCCTTGATAAGAGTACACTTTGACTTTTTATATTTAGCTGCTACCCAAGAAACAACGAATTATATATAATCGTTGTCAATTTATTGGTTGAAATAAAGATTCACGACAAAATTCGATGAATACCAGTCGAAAGAACAAGCTGGTTTTAGAAAGGGATTCAGCACAAGTGACCATTTACTAAGTACGAAAATACTTATAGAATGAGCAAATGAATACCACATTCCTCTGTATATAGCGTTCTAGATTTCGAAAAGGCTTTCGACAGTGTCGAACATTGGGCAGTAAAAAGTTCTTTGATTAACAGTAGAATTGACCACAGATATACGGAACTAATAGCCAATATATATAAGGAAGCCAAAACAACAATTAAAGTATGAAGGAACAAAATCAATACAAATAAAGAGTGGCGTGAGACAGGGTGACACAATATCACCAAAACTTTTCAATCAGGTTTTGGAAGATATTTTTAAAAGATTAGAATGGGAAGAAAAAGGTATAAAAATTTGTGGACACCGCTTGAACCATCTAAAGTACGCTGATGACATCGCACTGATAACCGATAAAAAAGAAGAATTATTTGAAATGATGGAAGAACTGGACGTAGAAGCTGGAAAGATAGGCCTTAATATGAATAACAGCAAGATCAAAATGATAACAAATACAGATGAAGACATCAGAATCAGGATCGGACAAGATGAAAGAGAACAAGTTCAGGATTACATATATCTGAGTCAAACTATAAAACTTAACAAAAAAAACCAAACAGCAGAGATAAAAAGACGAGTTAGACTGGCGTTGGCGGCATTTGGCAAACTAAGCTACATTCTTAAAAACAAAAGATATCCACAGCATCTTAAGACCAAAGTACACTATCAATGCGTACTCCCTGTTCTCACTTATGGTTCCCAAACGTGGACATTTACAAAAGCAAACATGGACAAAATCATAAAAACCCAAAGAGCATTGGAAAGACAACTGTTGCACATAAGACTAATAGATAAAAAGAGGAACGAGTGGATAAGAGAGAAAACAAAAGTGAGGGATGTTAGACAAGAAGTTGCAAAATTGAAATGGAGATTTGCAGGACACAATATAAAACAAAAAGGAGACCGATGGAACAAAATTCTTAGAAGTTGAACACCATGGGAATATAAACCAAGTAGAGGAAGGCCCCAAATGAGATGGGCAGATGATATCAAGAAGCATGTGGGCTCTAGGTGGATGACTATAGCGACAGACAGAGAACAATGGAAAAGAATTGGGAAGGCCTATGTCCAAAGATGGACCGAAGAAGGCTAATTAGATAGATAGAATATCATTCTATGTTTTATGACTACGCAAGTTATTTTAAGATATGGTACCTTATTACGTCATAATAACTTTTGAATCTTGAAATTATGTATCCACGCACTTTAAACACTGGTTGTATCTAGAATACTATTATTTTTTTTTAAGTAATAAAATAATCAAATATAAAAATAAATTAATCAAATAAAAAAATCATAATGTCTAAAAAACGAATTATTTTACTTGTAGGTTGTATATTATGCAAGTTCCACACCTCAAATGTCCTAGGTTACATATTTCTACTATTATTCGGGTGCATCTTATGTTTTTCTTTTCTCTATTTAATTTTATTGTAGGAATACAGGGGAAAATATATTTTAATATTCTTAGATCTTTACTGGATTAATACTATAAAGAATTTGACATATATATTATGCAGTGTGTATACTACAAATTCCGTATTTACATTGAATATAGCGCGACCTCTCTGCCCGCACCTTCGGCATTTTCGATCCAGACCATTCCCCACGTGAACCAGATCATACACGCTTTTGAAAAAGGTATGTGGGAAGGAATAGCCTACTATCACGTGTCCTAAGACTCGTTGCTTTTACTAACAAAATTTAACAGCGCAGAGCTAATTTGCATCGAAAATGGTCGGCCGGATCGTTTTAAGAAGGAGAATTGCCGTGAACGGCTGAGGAGTGAAGCATGAGCCGTATAATAGCGGTTTAATCTTCAGAACCATGTCATAAATTTATTAAAATGTTTTAAATGAAATTATATTATAGCTTTAATGTTGCGGATTAAGGAAAGGATCTTTTTTCTTATTAATTTTGATCATGAGTGATTTTGTATCCATAATTCTCATGTGTTAAAAAATTTGTTAATGACTAATATTATTGATTTTAAAATATGTAAAACGCTTAGAAAAAATAAATCAAATTATTATTATCTTCACAATTTGGTTGATAATTGAAAAAAATTAATTTGTAATTATTGCTAGCTTATATTATTATATTTATAAATGGTCATACAATTAAATAAGCTCATAAGAAACAAAATCAACTGGTTACGTATTGTCACCATGGGATTGAAAATAACAAGATGAGTAATAACAACACTGGATATTATAGACTAGTGAGAGTGAGGAAGTTTATATTTACAAATAAATAGAATAATGGATGACACAAAGATAAAATGACCTTATTTTAGTACTATATAAGCAAATTTTAATTATTAATGTCTTTTTTTACCTGACATCTCCTTCTCGAAGTTTGATTATCATCATTGCTATTTGGAATTTAGTTATTGCAGAATAGAAGAATTACATAAAGAATTATACAGTGTGTAAAAGCCAAATGGAATAAATTCATTATTTAGGTTACTGTACATATTTATAAAAAATTCCGAAACAAGTCAAATTTAAATTATAACTTGACATTCTTTAACGTGAAAATGTAACCCCTACCTTCAACCCCCTTAGAATGACAGGTACAACCCCCAATTTTTAAAATAGGAAGTATAGGCTTGTGATATATCGTTTGAAAGGTCTTTTCATTCCCCATTCAAAAATGTTGTCGCTTTCAAGTTGATTAAGATTAATTAAGATATAATAAATTAAAATTATGTGGTTACCGAAATTCGCTAAAATATACTCAAAACTTATTTCCCGTTTAGGTCTTGATAATAAGAAAGTGAACAAAAACCATAGCAAGTCGGTTTTTAGATGGTAACCATTACAAAACTTTAAAGAATTTTCGTGGCAACGTTATTTTAACACGCATTAGTAAATTGTTTTATTTAAGTTGTCAGTATTTTAATTTAGTAAAAAGTTCGTTCAATTCAATTCTGAAAAATGGTTAGATTAACGGAAATGCATAAAATAACAGTTTTACAAATGATTGGTTACGGAGATAACACCCGAACACAACACGAAGTAACTCGCGTATTTCATGAGAAATTTCCTAATTTACCGCCTATATCCCAAGGAACAATAAGTAAAATAGAGAAGCAGTTTCGCGAGTTGGATCATGTAAGGCATATAAAAAAAGCAGCTGCCAATGCACTGAGTGATGAACTCAAATAAGATGTGTTGCTTGCGTTTTAGGAAAATCCACATACATCGAGTAGACAGGCATCCACTACATTCAATGCTAGCCATACATCGATAGTAAACATATTAAAAGAAAATAAATTGCATTCCTATAAGATAATAGCTACTCAGGAGCTCATGGAAGACGATTTTGATAGAACTTTTTTTTGTGAGCAAATGATGGACATGTTGGATAACAATATTATCCAATTAAAAGACGTTATGTTTTCTGATGAGTGTGCCTTTTCACTTAACGGTCATGCTAATGGGCAAAATTGCCGCTACTGGGCCACGGAAAATCCTCACTGGATGAGAAAAGAACAGACTCAATACCCTCAAAAGGTTAATGTTTGGGCAGGGATTGTAGGAAACAATATCATTGGTCCTTTTTTCATTGAGGGCAACTTGAATGGAAACAATTATTTGGCACTACTTCAAAATGATGTTATTCCAACGTTGGCAAATTTATATGCTGATCCAGGAAACCCTCAAGTTCCAGCGAATATGATATGGTTTCAGCAGGATGGAGCACCACCACATTACCAACTTAATGTCCGGCAGTACCTCGATACAATATTTCCCAATCGGTGAATAGGGAGGCGAGGATCGAGTGAATGGTCAGCGCGATCACCTGGTCTTACATTATTAGATTTCTTTTTATGGGGATATGTGAAGAGCCATGTGTACAAAACTAAACCTTCTGATTTAAATGACTTAAAAGAACGAATAACGCTTGCGATTAGGTCGATCACGCCTGTTATGTTAAATAATGTTAGAAGACAGTTTTATTTGAGATTAGAATGTTGCCAAGACGTTCGCGGTGAACATTTTGAACATCTGCTTCATTAACATTCATAGTTCTTTTTCGTGTTCTACATTTTATTACGTTTTGCATTACATTTTAGTTTTGGATTGTATTGTAGCGAATTTCGGTAACCACATGATTTTAATTTATTTTATCTTAATTAATCTCAATAAACTTAAAAGCGACAACATTTTTAAATGGAGAATGAAAAGACCTTTCAAACGATATATCACAAGCCTATACTTCCTATTTTAAAAATTGGGGGTTGTACCTGCCATTCTAAGGGGGTTGAAGGTAGGTATTGCATTTTCATGTTAAAGAATGTCAAGTTATAATTTAAATTTGACGTGTTATGGGATTTTTATAAATATGTACAGTAACCTAAATAATAAATTTATTCCATTTGGCTTTTACACACTGTATAAAGCAGAATACACCTCTCTTGATGTCTCATTATATTGCTTAAATAATATCACTTTCAATTTTTTTTTGTTTTACTTATTTTTGTGCACTTTTTTATTCGGTGTAAAACTATTTTTTTTCTTATTTGACCAAACCAACTTATCCGTAATATTTGTTGGTAGATTCCATTCCAAAAGCCTCAAATTTTTTCATTAGTGTCTGTAAGCGTACAGCTTTCTATGTCATATATGGAGCATATGTAGCAGCATGATATTCTGACCTTTAAGGTTTAAGTTTAATCTGTATTAATGAAAATTTTCTTAATATCTTTTACTGTCAGTTCTTTGTTTATCTTAGTTATCTTTAACGTTGGCGCCCTAGTATGTGATATTTTTGACTTTTTCTAACTTTGCTTCATCCGCTGTGATGTTCGTTGATTGTAACTCCATTAAATTGACAACTATAAATTATTTCTTAAAGGTATAAGGTTTAAGCCCATATTCGTCACTTGTTTCACTTATTTTGGTCAACCTATTTATCAAGTCAAGTCGTTGCAACTCTTTCTTATTAGAAGTAATTATTAAAGTAGCGTTTGCATATCTGAGGTTATTGATAATAATTTCGTGGATTGTAAGTCCTGCCTTTTTATCTATGGCTACTATAAAGATACAGTCGAAGTAGATATTAAAACTACTTCCTCCCAGTCGTATCTTAACTGCTTTCGTCATGTTCTGACCAATTCGTATGTTTGAGTGTTAATTACAATGCAAATTTTAGATAATACAAAGATCTTGGTCATTAATTCTCACCTGTTGTAAGACATACCTATCAGTTTTTCATGGGAGACTCGGTCAAAGATATTCTCAAAATCAATTGAACACAGACATGCTGATTGATCTATATTCCTACACCTGTGAACCATGACCTGAAAACTCAATAATGCTTCCCTGATTCCAAGTCTGTTTTTAAAACCATACTGTGTTTCGGTTAGATGTACTTCTATTTTGTCGTAAATTCTTGGGTGCAGTATTTTTAAGTAAATTTTCGGTTTGGAGTTTAGCCCTGATAGCGATAAAATGTACCACGTTATCAACTGCCTTGAAATATAATCGTTTGAAATGATAAACACAAACCATAATTTAATATTTCATATCTCTACTCAAAATTTAAGTGCATTAGTTAGTGCTGACAATGTTTTCAGTGCTCCCAAGTGAGTAGCACTTCATTTCATAAGATTTTTAATTTTAAATAACAGTAAAATAACCTTTATAAAACACACACTTAAGAGATAAGGAAAATTGCAGTTGTGTCTTGATCAGTTTTTAAACCGGCCACAGGACCTGCTAAATTCTTATCACGAAAAAGAGTGGAAATATTTCAAGCAACAATAATTGGACACACAACTACACTAAACAAACTTACTTAGATGCCGTAAATTGTTTTAAACATACTACTTAAAAAGAAGCCCTAGTCATTTTTAAGATTGAAGGTACAAAAATTTATAATTACGTTGTAGCTGTTGGATCACCAGTTCGTCCAATGGCCTCTAGAGGTTCTTCCCAAAACACTGTCGATTCACGTCTTTATTCTTATAAACATAATAATGGATGTCATGTCGAAGTAAAAAGTCTTATTACTTCTGTCCAGAGATTTATAGTATCTAATACATAAGCTACAATCAAGAATGAAATAATTGAACTATAATCTAAACTTAAACTATTCACGCTGTTTCAAAAATAATGTTTCTTCGAGCAGGCATACCTGAAAGTAAGTACAGCAATGTTTTGTGCTTAAGAACTCAATAGTTCATTACACCTATGCAAAATATGTCCATTACTGACTCTGTTAACATTACTTGTGATTATCCTTCCTGTCGTCTATATGTCTCTATAGACGGATTCAGATACTCCAAATGCACTCACATTACCAACCAAACCTTATAAACCTAATTCTCGCGTTTCCGTGGACCCTTGAGGATCTCCGCCTCGGTCTTCTCCTCAGCGAGTTTTAGACCGCGCTGACGCATCCAATTATTTGCAGGTCACGTGCACTCTGTGCTTTGTAAAGAAGTTGTTCCGTGTCTCGTGCTACTACCAGCAACGAAAGGTCATCCGAGAAAGCGAAGGGGTATTCTCTCTTACCGCATTCAAGACGCAAGACCTCATCATATGCCAGGTTCAATAGCGTTGGGCCAAGTACGGACTTTTATAGTAACCCAACCATAACATACACAATCACATACCTCTCAACCAGGATTCTTCTCTCTGATAGATAATACCAGACCAGGTTCCTCAAGTAACCAGAAAACTTTCTATCGCTCTCATCACTATTCCGTACTGCAACGAATTGAAGAACATTCTTATGGAACCCATACTGTCTCATAATTCTCTCGAAGAGTCTACAAATGCAAGAAAGAAGGCAAATAGGTCGATATTTTCTCTCATCTTTAGGCAGTAGTATCAGTTTTAATGTTTTCCAATCTCCAGGGAGGCTCTGTTTAACGTAGACAACGTTCGTCTGGCCCAAAAATTACGTTGGCTGTAGTAGGCCTAGACTTTAATTGCCTTAGGTGATATCCTATCTAGACTTGAAGCCTTGCGGGACTTAAGGACTCCCATTACTTCAGCGAGTTCGTCTAGGAAGGAGGCTTCAGCTTATTCAGCAGACGCATCCCTATGAACTCAGTGCTATTTGTAAGACGAAAAGAGCTCCCGTGTTACCGAGAGTTTCCTATCCAGCAATATTTCGTACGTAGTGTGTGTGTGTCAAAACGCTTAATTACAATTTTGTACTTTTATCTCCATACGTCTTCAGAATCCTTTTTTCCTGGAGCGAATTAACCATTTTCCATTCGCAGTACCTCATCAGCATTTGCTCTACTTGACTTCTTGCCGCAGAGCCGCGACCTTGCATTCGCAATCCAGAAATAAGTGAAGAGTTAGTATAAGCGAAAATCGGAGTTACTAATTATATAACACATTAATATTTTTTAAGTTATTTAGTTTGGACTATTGAATCAACTCCTTTGAAATATACAATCTACTCCACGACATCGAGCACAGTGTTATTTGTTAGTCCTTCTAATAATAATTGTTAAAAAAATCAGAACTTTAAGCTGGTATTCGCTCCGTGCGTGACCATGGTAGGGGTACTTTGAAACGATGCCAGCGTGCGTAGCGGCGAAATATGACAAAATTGGACCTACCTTTTTACGCATAAATGTTATCAAAAGTCTGTGCAAATACATATTGCGTATTTAATTGTGCTAATAATAGCAAAAATAGTAAGTGTAGTTTTTATAGGTTCCCAAAGATTACATATAAATTAGAGAAAAGAAAAAGATGGATTCGTGCTATTAATATAAAAAAGTAAATATCACATAACTTCATTTTTATGCTATTGAAATAGGAAAAAATTAAACAATTTACCGTAAATAATATTTTATAAGGCTTCAAACTAATTGCAGAGTGCCTGATGACTTTAGATTTTATATCATAACTTTTACTATTGCTGTTTTTAAATATATATGCTCTATTACGTGAAAAACTTGATTTGCCAGTACTAGATTTTTCCCTTTCTTTTCCGTTTATGGTTGAAAAGATATATTATGATGAATTTTGAGAAACCCAGTTTTTAATACTACATTTATTTTGTACATAAACTGAAAAAATATAATTAAAATGTTTAATTAATAATTGTCAATTTCGCATGTATTTAACAATGTCAAACATATGTCATATGTTTAACCTGAAAATTGGTAGGTCCAAAATATTTAAATGAGTTCGGCCCTGAATGAGCCACCGAAAGGCGTGTTTATTTTGGTCTCAACAAATTTGCAAATTTTATGCAGTAATTATAACAGTTTATTTATAAATAGTTAAGTGACAATTACATGAAACACCAGTAAGTGAACACATCATATTAGTTTTCATTAATATAACGTGATCAACCAGTTTTTGGTTGATTTTTAATTTAACAATTATCAATAAGATACGACTCAAGAAATATTATTCCAGTTTTACTACCTGTTGTAAATGTTCCACATGTTCACATGTTCAAACACATGTTCCGTGTTAAAATCAAAAATGGAACCTAATATTCAGAGTCTCTCTAACATACCACAAGTATCGCAATTATAGACAAATACCAATAAAACCTATTCATCAGCAGCTTCCACACAATTTCCCTCAAAACACCAAGCAATTGTCTTCAGCGCTTTAGAAAATACTCGACTGCAAGATTACTTAATTCCTTTGGGTAACCTAATTCATCCCAAAAATATTATATTTTCCTCCCGACTATCCAATAATCGGATTTGCATGTACCTTGCAAACAAAAAAATCGTGGACGAATTCATGCAAAACCATGGACACATACAAATCCAGAACAATATTGTACAAGCTAGAAGATTAATCTCACCAGCGGAACGTATTGGTTTTTCAAACGTATGTCCAACAATACCACACAGTCTGTTAGTTGATTATCTACAAAGTATTGGACTTAATATGGTCTCTCCTGTCACTTTTCTGAAAATAAGTTCCACCCTTCCGGAATATAATCATATTTTAAGTTTCAGAAGACAAATATATGTCAGTCCCCATAATATCTCCTTACCTGACTCATTCACCTTAGACTTCGATAATACAACATATCGAATATTCTTATCTCAAGAAACTATGGCCTGTTATAACTGCAAAAAGTCTGGACATATCGCCACCAACTGTCCCGATAAACTAGAATCAACAACAAATTTAATTGATTCTAATAACAGTCAATCTACTACTCCTTTCACCCCTGACATCATGCCTCAACCTGCATCAACATCCATATCAAACGAACAAATTTCCGTCCAAGAAAAAATAGCAAATAATCTGAGCAATCCCAATGGTCAAGAAGAAGTTAACACCTTGGAAAGCTGCAAAGTAATCAATATCGATCTTCAGCCAAAACGTAGTATTAATGATGTTCTTACGTCTCCAGAAACAACTCATACAGAAAAATCATTTGCTGTACCTACATCCAAACCTAGAGCCAAGAAAGTTAAAAGCAACGAGGAGCATACATGCATAAAATCAACAAAATCATATGACCTTGAACCTGCCAAAGATTTTATCCAAAATCATTTACCCACATTTGTTCTCAATTTTGACCAATTAAATCTAAAAGATAATCCTCCGACACTTGGGTAACGACATCTCTGAATCCGAAGGCGAGTCATCTCAGGTTAACCCGTAAATTCATATTTTTCGTATATAATACAATTCACTAAACTACTGCAATGGAATATAGATGGATTTTTCCATCGACTCCCAACCTTACAAAAACTTCTGAATCTGAACCTGGATTCTCTATCGAAATAATATGTCTCCAAGAAACAAATTTAAACCCCCAAAAAAACTGTAATTCCAAATATTTTAACATTTTTAGAAAAGATAGAGTACATGACCATAATTTCTCTTCAGGTGGTGTTATGACACTTGTCAAAAAATCTTTGGTTGCAAATGTTTTTCCTGTCAATAGTAACATTGAAACTATAGTTATAGAGATCACCGCTCCCGTTCCAATTTTTATTTGTAACATTTACCTCCCATATAGTTCTTCAGCTACATATGAAGATTTAAAAAGCCTTATCGAACAGATACCCTCTCCTCGAATCATCGTAGGTGATTTTAACGGTCATAACTTTATTTGGGGATCTAAGCGTACTGATCACAGAGGAAAACTTTTAGAAAAGGTAATGCAGGATCTTCAATTAAATTTTCTAAATGATGGTTCACCTACAAGATTTAACATTTGCACTGGAGAATCCTCCGTGATAGATTTAAGCCTCTGTGATCCAGGTCTTGCTCCGCGTCTCTCTTGGAATGTTCTCGAGTATACTTATGGTAGCGACCATCACCCTATTACCATTGAGAATCTCTCAAGTCAGCCTTGCCCAATATCCTTCTTGCCCAAATGGAATATAAATTCGGCTAACTGGATCGATTTTGAAAATAATATAGATAAGGCTTTGGAGAGTCTTATACTGAATGATAATATTAATGATTCTTTAGGTACTTTTAATAGTGTCATTCTGCAGAGTGCGGAGCTCTTCATCGGCAAAACAAAGCCCATTAAAAACCATGTTTCTGTGCCTTGGTGGAATTCGGAGTGTAACGAAGCAGTACGTGACAGCAAAACAGCTTTTAATAGATTTAAGAAGCATAAAACACTCGAAAATAAAATTAACTACAAAAAAATGAAGGCCAGAGCTCAACGTTTAATAAATCAAACAAAAAAATCCAGTTGGGCCCAATATGTCTCTAGCATTAACAGCTCCACTCCTGTAAGAGAAGTATGGAAGAAAATACGTAAAATTTCTGGTATAACGGAGTCATCCCCAATATCTAGTCTCAAAATAGGTAATCAAATTGTCACCTCTCCTCTTGAAATTGTTAATACATTAGCCAAAAACTACAGAGAAATGTCTTCCACTGAAAATTTTGACCCTGTATTTCTGGAAAATAAACTAGAGGCCGAAAGGTCTAACCTCTATTTAGAAAACTATAACATTCCATTAAACGCTCCTCTCACGTTACAAGAACTAAACAACTCACTGAACGATCTAAAAGAAACAAGTCCTGGGCCTGACGATATCCCAAGTATTTTCTTAAAGCACCTACCCACTTCCACTAAAAATTACATGCTTCAATTATTTAATTTCATTTGGCAGCGACACCAGTACCCATCTGTTTGGTCAAAATCTATCATTCTCCCATTTCTTAAAAGCCAAAAATCTCGTCTAGATCCCAATTCCTATAGACCGATAAGCCTAACTTGTGCAATGGGCAAGCTACTAGAAAAAATTATTAACTCAAGGCTGATTTGGCATCTAGAAAATTCGAACTTACTTATAAACGAACAAAATGGCTTCCGACAAAACCGATCCGGTATAGACAACATATTGGACCTGGAAAGTGATATTCACGAATCTCTGGCAACAAAACAGCATTGTATCGCAGTATTTTTTGACTTAAGAAAAGCATTTAATACATGTTGGAGATTCAACATTTTAAAAAAGTTACAGTCATGGAACATTCGTGGAAATTGCCTTCATTTTATCAAGAACTTTCTAGAAAACAGATCTTTTCGTGTAAGAGTTAACAACTTCTATTCCGAAATGCAGGAGGAAGAAAACGGTATCCCTCAAGGCTCAATTATTAGTCCTACACTTTTCTTAATTGCTATTAATGACATAATCAAGAACCTCAAAAAACCTTTAAAAGCACGTTTATATGCAGATGACTTGGTGGTTTACGTAAAAGGCAAAGATATTAATTTAACTTCAACAATTTTGCAAACTTTCTTACAAAAACTCGAAAAGTGGTCTCGCGATACTGGTTTTCAATTCTCGGTTACAAAAACCGTTGGTATGGTATTCTCAAAAAAGAACTTCTCAAATAATCCCAATCTCAAGTTTTTCAATACATCGCTATCCTTCAAATCATGTGTAAAATTCTTAGGTATGTGGTTTGATCATCAACTTACTTGGAAAGAACATATTAGACAATTAGTTTCGACTTGTCATAAGAAACTTAACCTAATGAGAACACTGTCAAATAGATTTTGGGGCTCTGACCTCTCTACCTTACTTACAATCTACAGAACTCTAATTAGATCAAAAATTGATTATGGATCAATCGCTTACGCCTCTGCTTCCCCCACATTGTTAAAACAACTAGACTCTATTCACAACACAGCACTTAGACTCTCTCTTGGCGCATTTCGAACGTCACCGGTGGAAAGTTTATATTCTGAAAGTGGGGAGCCTTCATTATATCACCGCCGAATTTCCTTAACACTTTCACACGCAACGTCAATAGCCTCAAATGTAAACAAACCTCTATTTAATAATACGTTCACTAATAAATATATAAATCTCTTTACCAATAGTACCAAACATAAGCCTTACTATCAGCGAGTACGGTGTTACCTGAGATGTCTTAATATAGAATTCCCAAATACCTTTCCAATCAATATTAAAAGCCCCTCTCCTTGGATAATTAATACCCCAAATTTAAATACTTGTCTAACCCAATACAACAAACATATTAACTGTTACGTAGAGATTAAGAATAATCTAGATCTAATTCTCCGTCAGCATTACAAACATAGCTATAAAATCTTTACAGATGCATCTAAGTGTGATAAAGGAGTAGGTGCTGCATTCGTTACTCCAAGCGATACATATCAATTTCGTCTTCCAACCTTCTATTCGATTTTCTCCGCTGAGCTCTATGCAATGTTTAAAGCTATCATGCATATAAATTCTAATAACATTCCTAACTCTGTTATCTTAAGTGACTCTCTCAGCGCCCTTCAAACCCTTAAACAGATCTATCCTAAAGGTCCCCTTGAGAAACTGATAAAACTAGAACTCATGAAGGCTCAAGAAAATTCTAGGAGTATCAGATTTATATGGATTCCATCCCATATTGGCATTGCTGGCAACGAAAGTGCGGACCAGTGCGCGAGTGAAATTGCTAAATGTGCCGATATAGAAAAAGCCGAGAATCGAAATACCGCGAGTGATATAAAAGCTTTTATAAAAAATCGAGTTTTGTGCAAGTGGAAAAACGAATGGCAATCTTCTCAAACATCACTGAAGCAAATTAAAAATGACGTTACAGCTTGGCAACCCTCAACCAGGAACAGAAGAGAACAATTGGTGATAACTAGATTACGAATTGGACACACGAGACTTACTCACTCATATTTACTGTCCAAAAGTGATCCACCTATTTGTGAAACATGTAATGTACAAATAACCGTTAACCATTTATTAATTGAATGTCATAGATTTGCCCATTTTCGTCTTACATTTAACATACCTAACAGTTTATGTAATTTATTAGGCACTAATTTTTCTGTTATTAATATCGTAAATTTCTTAAAATCTATAGGAATATTTTATAAACTCTAATTTTGTAATTCTGTAGCCGCCGCTAATAACCATTATGGTGGATGCGGCTGTAATTTCTAAATAAAAAAAAAAAATATTTAAATAAATATGGGAAAGATATTAGATTATGTTGGATTCCTGGACATAATGATATCAAGGGAAATGAAATAGCTGACAAAACTGGCAAAGATTGGGACTGAATTAAATATTCCTGCTAAAATTCGATTAAGTAACTTGGATATCATGCCATTATTAAAAAATAAAATATGTTCTATTCATCAAAATAATTGGTTAAATTATTTTCAATATAAAAGCAAGTGGTATAACAACATACAACATTTTTTTCCTAATAAACCATGGTTTGACACAATCCCATACATGGATAGGCGGCATATTACTACCATTATTAGAATGAGGACTGGTCATTGCCTGACAGGAGTACATTTATATAACATCAACATTCGCGATAACCCATACTGTGAATGTGGGCAAATGGATACACTAGAACACATACTTTGGGAATGCCCAATAAACAAAATAAAAGATTATGATGTCTATCAGGAGCTGATCAAAATTAATATTAAAACCCCAATTAACATACCAATGCTTCTATGCGAGATTAACCCTAAAATTATCAAAATTTTTCTTAGATTCCTACAGATCAACCATATAAAATTATAACCTTATTAATAACCTATCCAATATTAACATTTAAACCAACTATAAGAAAATAGAAATCATAAATTAAATGTAGATATGTAGATAAAATGTCTATATTCACTGATAATTGATAATAGGGCATGAGATATATTCGCAGACTCACGACAGTGGCCCAAAAATTAACAAAACAAATGTACTGGCTGATTATTCGATAGAATAAAAGCCAAAAAGAAGAAGAAGAAGGTCCAAAACTGTCAGATGAAGGCGGTAGGTGTCGCGTCAGTCACGTACGGAGCGGATATCACAATGTTAAAATTTATATATTTTTAGGTATAGTTATCGTCACTATTTCAAAACAAATCTTTAACTTATGATTATATGCGTAAACTGTAAACTTTCTATTTTAGTGATATCTAGTTAAAATTTCCAAAGAAAGCAATAATTTTTTCATAACTGTACTTAAATGAATCCATGTCATAACTTACGTGGTAACGTGCCTAAAAATTGGTATTGTGAAATAATTTTTGAACTTACAAAACAACTACCTACGTCAAATGATTAACTATCCAAAAATCTCTATTTGAAGCAAATTTTCGTCATCCATACTGCTGTAGTTTTTAAATTACGTTGATGTTACCGTAATAAGTTGGCATTTTGATAGTGACAAATTCGTTCGGCTATCATTTAATAGATGAGAAAATAAGTTTTCGTGTCATTTAGTAGAATGCAGCAGTGATGTATTAAATGACGACAGATGCACGTTTGCCGAATTTAAAAAAATCTGCAAAACATTGAAAACTAGTTTTGTGGTTATGCCAATTATCTATGAAATATGCAGTAACCATGGTAATACGAATCACGTGGTTTTATTTAGCAAAGTCCAGTTAATATTTTGACTTTGTTTCGTTCGACTTTTAATGTTCAAGCATGATTGTATAACGTCATATTATCTTAAATATACAAGTATACCATTTTTTTTGTAGGCACACTGAGGTTATATAATCGTAGTTGAAAGTCAAACTAAGGTCAGTAAAGTTTACTGCGGGATTATACTGGTTTTTACATAATACCTAAACACAAAAAAAATTCCAGTTTAAATTTTTAACAAATTCAATTTTTATAGACAAAACAATATTAGGTAATGATCGATTAAATTTTGTCGTAAGTGAAAAAGATTACTAATATTTACTTTAGTCATAATTAGAAATGAGATGAAAATCTGAAATTTTCTTAGGAAAACACTACCCTTGTTGTCATTCGATATGAAAAAAATTGTTATTGTAGTGACGCTGTTTTTCAACTGACTAACAAATTTTATATTTCTTATAAAATACTGTTTTTATACATAAATACTCTAATTACCATAATCCCCTTTTTGATTATTATTTACCAGTTTTTAAAATAATTGCAAATTTCTTTATCAGTTTAGAATAAATAGTTTTGGGCAGGTAAATAATTCAGAATTATCGCCTGAAATGTGAGTATTAAAATATTTTTAAATGAATTAACGTTTTGTGTATAGTAGGATAAATGTCAAGTAAATACTAAATATGTTTATTTAAAAAATTCCCTAATCACCACATCTAGCTGAGTGCTGGAAGTATAAAGCAATCATCTTTCATATTAATAATATTATTAAAGTTGCATAGATACAGTTAGTCAAATTTGTACCTACCACCAAAGCAAACTGTATTAAAATGAAACCACACTCGTGTAATTTAACACAAAAGTAAGTTTTTTGTACTTAAAATTTAATTTTTTATTTTTTAGAACTCAGAAAACGAAGAACGTATTATTTTTGCGAGAACGCAGAACGGTAGTTCGTAGTGAATTTTCGAAAATTGTTATTGCTTTTGACAGTTTGTTAGCTGAACCGGTACACACGCTACCCTGGCAGAAAATAAGCGTAGAGTGGGAACCTGGAAACTCTTACAAGTAAATAATATAATGAGTTTTGTGAAGTGAAGAGTGAGGTACTTAAAAGTATATTTGAAGAAGCTTCCGAAGAAGAGTTAATCAGTAAGATGGAGGCAAAGGATAAATACAGGGCAAGGTACTTTAAACTTAAGTACAAATATGAAGACAGAACAAGTTTAGTAAGTTCAAAGTCATCCAGTGTAAAGGTAAGCGCAAATTTAAATTACCTGCAATCGAGTTCAAAAATTATTCAGAGATTGCAGTCTTAGTTTGGCAGAGAGGATCTCCAGCTCCAGAGGATCTACAACTTTAGCAACAAGATTAGGTGGACTAATGAGCTTTTTACAGTAGAAGTTCAAAATTAACTAAAAATTGATTTAGCAACGGAAGGTTTTTGTTAACCGGCTAAAAATAAATATAAATTCAATAGCCTTGTTGCCAAGAAAAATGTAAGATTATAAAGAACTGATCAGCCCTTAGCGACCGCTGCTGGGTTAATAAATTATGAGGTTTGCAGGTGTATATTTTTATAGTAATTTTTTTGCACTTAAAATTAAATTTTTTAATTTAATTGGGAAACGAGACTGATATGCACTATTTAAAACGTTTAAAAACCTAAAACAAGCAACACAACAAAATCAAAACAACAATTTAACTTCAATGGTAAATGAACAAAAACACATGATACAAAAATTAAAAAATTGTATCGAATGATCCAGTTAAAAAATTAGAATTTGTGAAACTTCAAATATTAGCTAATTTCAATTTACATTGAAGAAAATTGCCGACTAAGAGCGAACTATACCGATTTTACCGATCGTATTGTTGCGATAAATAATAGTCATATTTAACCTGTAAACATTTTGTTATTCTCTTTTATTCTAGTATATTCTCCGACCCGCTGTAAATCGGTCTGGCGTTCCCTTTCATTCGAGACAATTCAAGGGTCAACACAGGTCAACATCCATGGGCTTCGAAGGGATTCTCGAACAACAGCTCTTTGATATATATAGCGGAACTTTCATTGTGTGTGAGGCAGTCTGAAAATATAATCGGGTCGAGTTTTGAATTTTAACGCGGAAATAAATATTGTAAATAAATATTATAAATTAAAGTAGTTGTGATTAGTGTAAGAATATTGTGTATATATATATATATATATATATATATATATATATATATATATATATATATATATACATACATATATATATACATATATATATATATATATATATATATATATACATACATATATATATACATATATATATATATATATATATATATATATATATATATATATATATATATATATATATATATATATATATATATATATATATATATATATATATATATATATATATATATATATATATATGTATATATGAAAATTACTGAGTTCTCGGGAAGAACCGCAGAGAAAATACCCAGAGAAGATACCCAGAGAAAAATCATCCCGACTTCCAAAGATATACGGCCTTCCTAAAATCCATAAGCCCAATGTTCCCCTAAGACCCATCGTCAGTGCATACAACTGTCCCACTCAGAAATTGGTAAAACATCTCGCTTCATCCTTACAACCATTAGCCGAAAACGCCTCGTCCTTTGTCAAAAACTCTTTTCATTTCATTGATCTTCTGAAAAACTTTTCTATTTCACCCTCAGACATACTAGTCAGTTTTGACATTGTTTCTTTATTCACCAACATTCCCATCGATGAAACCATTTCCATCTTGGACTCTAAACATCAAATTCCCCAAGACACATTATCTCTTATAAAACACTGCATGTCTACTACATATTTCACGTTCCAAAATCATTTCTATCGTCAAATCAAAGGTGCCCCAATGGGATCGCCCCTCTCTCCCGTAATAGCAGATATCTACATGGAACATTTCGAAATAGTAGCCTTGTCCTCGTCAAATCTCAAACCCACCTGCTGGTTACGGTACGTTGATGACACCTTTGTCATTTGGCCCCATGGTAAAGACACATTAGATCTCTTCCTCTCCCACCTGAATGGAATACATCCCAGCATTCAATTCACGATGGAAGTTGAGTCTGAAGCGTCTTTGCCATTCCTTGATGTTCTTATTCAGAAAAATCCACCTCACAGTTTTTCCTATTCCGTGTACCGGAAACCCACTCATACAAACCGTTATCTCAATGCCCAGTCACATCATCACCCCGCCCAACTTATTTCAGTCATCAACACTCTTATTTCCCGTTCCATTAGACTTAGCGACAACAATCACAGGTCATCCGAAATCAATTCAATAAGAAAAACACTCCTACAAAACGGCTACCACAAAACCCAAATCAATAGAAGCATTCAAAAACTTCTAAACCCCATTCCATCCAAAAAAGAAACCTTGCCGCCGGATCAACCCAAAATCTTTCTACCTTTCATTAAAGGTGTCACTGACAAGATCAGTACAACTCTTATCCCTCTTAATATTAAAACCATCTTCACCACTCACTCCAAATTGTCCAATCTCGTCAGATCCGTAAAAGACCAAATCCCCAATGAAGACCATGGTGTCTACGAGATACCTTGTTCCAGTTGCCCACGTACATACGTAGGACAGACAAATCGACGAATCCATAACCGTATTGGTTACCGCGCATACAGCGAGTATAAAAGCAGCCACACAGGGTAAGACCGGTTGTCACTCGACACTGAGGAGTAGGCAGATTGAGACCTTAGTGCCGAGAGACAGTTCTTGCAATATAGAACACGATACTGGTACGTCTCGAGTGAGGGGAGTAGGCAGATTGAGACCCCGAACTCGAACCGAACCGTATCACTCTTGATAATGGCTCCAAAATGGGTGCCGAAACGTCGAGTTTTAAATTCTCAACGCGGTTCTTCCCGAGAACTCAGTAATTTTCATTTATCTGACCGCGGAAACGTATCCGAACATATATATATATATATATATATATATATATATATATATATATATATATATATATATATATATAAACTAAGGTACACTCGAAGAGTGGTGGGTTTTTCGGTCAAAGTGGAGAAATAAAAGACAAAGACGATGGCTACTTCATCTATTTATTGAAGACGTTTCGCTTTCTGCTCAGAAAGCATCATCAGTTCATCTAAAAAGAACAATATGAAACCAAACATCCATAGAGAAGTTATAACCAAAGTGTGTTACCTTACAAAGACATGTAGCAGTCAGTGATGTAAAAAATATGAAAAAGCTTACAAAGCTGGACATTCAGAGTTAACGTTGTATATAACAATTAATTGAAACTAGGTAAAGTTTGCAATTTGACAAAATTAGCACAGCAAAAGAACATGTGATAAAAATACATGTATATATAAAAATTTTTTTTTTTATAAAAACTTAGTAAAAAACATTAAGGTTTATTTTAAAGCGTAAAGAACTAGAAAGATCATTAGATTGCACTTCCAACAAATTTATTTAAAAATTATATTTTAATTTTAACTTTAGGTAACATTATAAGTTATTAAAGATTAATAGTAATAAAGAAAAAAAATGAAGTTACCAGTCTTTAGCTTACTGAGGCTCGTTGGTAAATGAATTTAAAGGTTTGACACCCACGCACAACAACGTGAGTAGAAGTGGCCTTGAAGTCACAATGACATAAACAGCAAGGCAAGCTACCAACCTATATGTATTAAGGCGGTATATTCAAAGAATGTGATAAATTTGGTTGACAACTTGTCGTTAAAAAACCAAGCAGTGAAAGGAAAAGGTGGTTAAGATCACCATTTAACCCTACAGTGATTGATCTGTCAACAAAGAACAAAGTAAGAGAAGTCAATCCAATATATCATATATTGTAATATTATGACGTCACTAGTTAGCCAGCTAACAGGTGAAGATTAATAAAAATTTCCACAGTCCAAAGGTTCAAACATTAAGGACCATAATGAAAAGGATTCTATGAATCAGATTCAATTTAAAGTTTTATCAAACAAGTTCATCAAAAAGAACAATTACTTAATTATGTAAAAATGTTATTGACAAATATTAATAAAAAGTAAGTTGATAAATCTTAATTAAAGAAGGAATAATTTATTTATATTTTATTTTTATTTTTATTTAAATTTATTATAAGAAAATGTGATAAAGAAAACCCCAAAATGGGACAAAATTTAAGTAAACAACATATCAAGCCTAATTCTGTAAAATTAATGCATGATAAATTTGGCTCAAATTACTAATGTCCGTTCTCTTATTAAGAGTATTAGGATGTTTTAATATTGCACACATTTCTAAAAACTGTCTTTTAACGAGATTGCGTTCAGTGCCAAGAATTTTAACTTCATTAAAGTTTACTTCATGCTTAGTGTTAATGGCATGTTGGGCAAGAGCACAAGTATGCTTAGATAAATTGATATCACTGCGGTGTGTCGTCAGACGCCCTCTCAGTGATCTCCCAGTCTGACCGATGTAACATGAGTCACACTCAGCACAAGGTATATGATATATTACATTCACTTGTTCCAGAAGGGACAGAGGTGTTTTAGTTTTAGAGAACAAATTCCTGACAGTCTTAGCATTCTTAATAGCAATTTTAACAGGTACGTTATTATGTTTGTACAGTTTAACGAGTTTCTCAGTAACTTGAGGAAAATAAGGTAAAGAGGAGTAATGGGTAGTTGGATTCCCAAGTACAGTATTAGGCAGAACAGTGTTATTAATTGAATTATTTGATATCATTCTAAGTTGGTCACCATTGGGTATATCATTTAAAGAAGAACCATAGCTTTGAGCGAAAAGGTATTTATTAATAAGGGAGGATGGATAGGAATTCTCAATCAGAATATTTTTAAGTAATTGAAAGGATTCCCTTCGATTAATCGGATGTATCAGTCTATTTAGCCTGCAGCTTAAAGCTTTAATAAGGTTTAATTTGTATTTAAAGGGATGACAAGAATGGTAGTTGAGAAACCTATTAGAGGCCATTGGTTTCCTGTACCAACTTGTAGTAAGGGTGTTATCTCCCATTCTAATGACACGCATGTCTAAGAAGGGAATACTATTTGTGTTGGAGTCCTCAAGTTCAACAGTGAACTGTAAATGAGGATCAAACTCATTGAATAAAGACAAGGTGGCCTGAATCTTGTCTGGAGGTAAGGCTAGTAATAAGTCATCAACATACCGTTTAATAAAAGGGATTTGGAAATCTAAAAGACCCAGACGGTCAGATACTAAATCATCCAGTACATAATTAACTAGGATGGGAGAGATTGAGGAACCCATAGGTGTCCCAAAAATTTGAAGGTAATATTTGTCGTTGAAGACCAAAAAATTAGTGTCAAATGTTAATTGTAAAAGTTCTGCAAAAACATCCCAGGATACAGGACAGTTTGGTTGGATGGAGTTCCAGTGATTTCTTAGGGAGGTAATAACGCTCGAAAGAGGTAAATTAGTGAAAAGAGATACCACATCAAAACTCACTAAAATGTAGCCTTGTGGAAGTTCAAAATTATTAATAAATTCACTAAAGTGAAAAGAATCAACAATATTAAAGTTGTTATTATAATTATAAGATTTAGATAAGATGTCAGTTAAAAATTTTGCAATATTAGTATTTGGTGAATTAATGGAGGAAACAATTGGCCTCATGCTCAATGTGGGCTTATGTATTTTAGGTAGACAATAAAATCTGGGAGCATATCCATCATAATTATGTAAAAATTTTGCAAGTGGTTGATCTATGATCTTAATATTTTTTAAGTGTGTAATGAATTTATTTATTTTATTTGTAAATTTAGAGCAAGGGTTGGTAGAGAGAGGTTGATAGTATCTATCATCATCTAACAACGATTGGCTGAGATTAAGATATTGATCTCTATCCATGAGGACAGTAGCATTCCCTTTATCACTAGTAAGGACGAGAAGATTAGGGTGAGTTTTTAAAAACGATACCGTCTCCCTGTAAATCTTATCTAACTCCGATATGGGTTGTCTAGGGCGATTAGAAAAGTTCAACAGAATATTATTGGAAGAAGACCTAAGAGATAAAAGGTCAGAATTGTCAGCATGTGACAAAATATTTTCCACATCTGCTAAAATTCTACTAACAGAATAATCTCTGAAAGTTGGCTGTAAGCCAAATTTGGGGCCCAAGGATAACAATTTAAGAATGTCCTGAGGAACCTCAGTACTAGATAGATTTTTAATCCACTTAGGATTAAATGGAATTTTTTTAAACTGGGGAGTGTCTAAGTTATTAAGTTTCTTACGAAGGTGTGCCATGGATTTATGATATACAAAATTAAATTTCTTATGTAAAGATGACTCAAAAGTGTCCAACAAATTGTCAGGAAGGTGATTATCCAGAAAAGAAGTGACATTATTGATTTGAGAAATAATAAATTTAATATCGGTGTGAACCTTAGAAATATGGAAATTAAGTAATCGTGCCCTCACCTGTCTGTTTAACGCTTGGCTTCTGCGGTAAAGGGTGTCATTGGTGGAGCCTGATGTTGAAGTGAGTATGTTGGAAGTGGTGTCTATGATAAATCTTGGGATCTTCTTAGTTCTCCTACACTCCAAAAGGAAAGTTCTTCTAGCTTCTGCTGTGGCTAGTTTCTCTGTTAGGTTCGTCCATCTCTTCAGCTTCTTCACTACTGGTTCTCCATGGATGCGCCTGGTGGTGGCATAAAACCCCTCTGTAACAGAAAACATCGAGAAAAGGAGTACGACCGTCAATCCAATATAAACTAAGGTACACTCGAAGAGTGGTGGGTTTTTCGGTCAAAGTGGAGAAATAAAAGACAAAGACGATGGCTACTTCATCTATTTATTGAAGACGTTTCGCTTTCTGCTCAGAAAGCATCATCAGTTCATCTAAAAAGAACAATATGAAACCAAACATCCATAGAGAAGTTATAACCAAAGTGTGTTACCTTACAAAGACATGTAGCAGTCAGTGATGTAAAAAATATGAAAAAGCTTACAAAGCTGGACATTCAGAGTTAACGTTGTATATAACAATTAATTGAAACTAGGTAAAGTTTGCAATTTGACAAAATTAGCACAGCAAAAGAACATGTGATAAAAATACATGTATATATAAAAAATTTTTATAAAAACTTAGTAAAAAACATTAAGGTTTATTTTAAAGTGTAAAGAACTAGAAAGATCATTAGATTGCACTTCCAACAAATTTATTTAAAAATTATATTTTAATTTTAACTTTAGGTAACATTATAAGTTATTAAAGATTAATAGTAATAAAGAAAAAAATGAAGTTACCAGTCTTTAGCTTACTGAGGCTCGTTGGTAAATGAATTTAAAGGTTTGACACCCACGCACAACAACGTGAGTAGAAGTGGCCTTGAAGTCACAATGACATAAACAGCAAGGCAAGCTACCAACCTATATGTATTAAGGCGGTATATTCAAAGAATGTGATAAATTTGGTTGACAACTTGTCGTTAAAAAACCAAGCAGTGAAAGGAAAAGGTGGTTAAGATCACCATTTAACCCTACAGTGATTGATCTGTCAACAAAGAACAAAGTAAGAGAAGTCAATCCAATATATCATATATTGTAATATTATGACGTCACTAGTTAGCCAGCTAACAGGTGAAGATTAATAAAAATTTCCACAGTCCAAAGGTTCAAACATTAAGGACCATAATGAAAAGGATTCTATGAATCAGATTCAATTTAAAGTTTTATCAAACAAGTTCATCAAAAAGAACAATTACTTAATTATGTAAAAATGTTATTGACAAATATTAATAAAAAGTAAGTTGATAAATCTTAATTAAAGAAGGAATAATTTATTTATATTTTATTTTTATTTTTATTTAAATTTATTATAAGAAAATGTGATAAAGAAAACCCCAAAATGGGACAAAATTTAAGTAAACAACATATCAAGCCTAATTCTGTAAAATTAATGCATGATAAATTTGGCTCAAATTACTAATGTCCGTTCTCTTATTAAGAGTATTAGGATGTTTTAATATTGCACACATTTCTAAAAACTGTCTTTTAACGAGATTGCGTTCAGTGCCAAGAATTTTAACTTCATTAAAGTTTACTTCATGCTTAGTGTTAATGGCATGTTGGGCAAGAGCACAAGTATGCTTAGATAAATTGATATCACTGCGGTGTGTCGTCAGACGCCCTCTCAGTGATCTCCCAGTCTGACCGATGTAACATGAGTCACACTCAGCACAAGGTATATGATATATTACATTCACTTGTTCCAGAAGGGACAGAGGTGTTTTAGTTTTAGAGAACAAATTCCTGACAGTCTTAGCATTCTTAATAGCAATTTTAACAGGTACGTTATTATGTTTGTACAGTTTAACGAGTTTCTCAGTAACTTGAGGAAAATAAGGTAAAGAGGAGTAATGGGTAGTTGGATTCCCAAGTACAGTATTAGGCAGAACAGTGTTATTAATTGAATTATTTGATATCATTCTAAGTTGGTCACCATTGGGTATATCATTTAAAGAAGAACCATAGCTTTGAGCGAAAAGGTATTTATTAATAAGGGAGGATGGATAGGAATTCTCAATCAGAATATTTTTAAGTAATTGAAAGGATTCCCTTCGATTAATCGGATGTATCAGTCTATTTAGCCTGCAGCTTAAAGCTTTAATAAGGTTTAATTTGTATTTAAAGGGATGACAAGAATGGTAGTTGAGAAACCTATTAGAGGCCATTGGTTTCCTGTACCAACTTGTAGTAAGGGTGTTGTAGTAATGACACGCATGTCTAAGAAGGGAATACTATTTGTGTTGGAGTCCTCAAGTTCAACAGTGAACTGTAAATGAGGATCAAACTCATTGAATAAAGACAAGGTGGCCTGAATCTTGTCTGGAGGTAAGGCTAGTAATAAGTCATCAACATACCGTTTAATAAAAGGGATTTGGAAATCTAAAAGACCCAGACGGTCAGATACTAAATCATCCAGTACATAATTAACTAGGATGGGAGAGATTGAGGAACCCATAGGTGTCCCAAAAATTTGAAGGTAATATTTGTCGTTGAAGACCAAAAAATTAGTGTCAAATGTTAATTGTAAAAGTTCTGCAAAAACATCCCAGGATACAGGACAGTTTGGTTGGATGGAGTTCCAGTGATTTCTTAGGGAGGTAATAACGCTCGAAAGAGGTAAATTAGTGAAAAGAGATACCACATCAAAACTCACTAAAATGTAGCCTTGTGGAAGTTCAAAATTATTAATAAATTCACTAAAGTGAAAAGAATCAACAATATTAAAGTTGTTATTATAATTATAAGATTTAGATAAGATGTCAGTTAAAAATTTTGCAATATTAGTATTTGGTGAATTAATGGAGGAAACAATTGGCCTCATGCTCAATGTGGGCTTATGTATTTTAGGTAGACAATAAAATCTGGGAGCATATCCATCATAATTATGTAAAAATTTTGCAAGTGGTTGATCTATGATCTTAATATTTTTTAAGTGTGTAATGAATTTATTTATTTTATTTGTAAATTTAGAGCAAGGGTTGGTAGAGAGAGGTTGATAGTATCTATCATCATCTAACAACGATTGGCTGAGATTAAGATATTGATCTCTATCCATGAGGACAGTAGCATTCCCTTTATCACTAGTAAGGACGAGAAGATTAGGGTGAGTTTTTAAAAAACGATACCGTCTCCCTGTAAATCTTATCTAACTCCGATATGGGTTGTCTAGGGCGATTAGAAAAGTTCAACAGAATATTATTGGAAGAAGACCTAAGAGATAAAAGGTCAGAATTGTCAGCATGTGACAAAATATTTTCCACATCTGCTAAAATTCTACTAACAGAATAATCTCTGAAAGTTGGCTGTAAGCCAAATTTGGGGCCCAAGGATAACAATTTAAGAATGTCCTGAGGAACCTCAGTACTAGATAGATTTTTAATCCACTTAGGATTAAATGGAATTTTTTTAAACTGGGGAGTGTCTAAGTTATTAAGTTTCTTACGAAGGTGTGCCATGGATTTATGATATACAAAATTAAATTTCTTATGTAAAGATGACTCAAAAGTGTCCAACAAATTGTCAGGAAGGTGATTATCCAGAAAAGAAGTGACATTATTGATTTGAGAAATAATAAATTTAATATCGGTGTGAACCTTAGAAATATGGAAATTAAGTAATCGTGCCCTCACCTGTCTGTTTAACGCTTGGCTTCTGCGGTAAAGGGTGTCATTGGTGGAGCCTGATGTTGAAGTGAGTATGTTGGAAGTGGTGTCTATGATAAATCTTGGGATCTTCTTAGTTCTCCTACACTCCAAAAGGAAAGTTCTTCTAGCTTCTGCTGTGGCTAGTTTCTCTGTTAGGTTCGTCCATCTCTTCAGCTTCTTCACTACTGGTTCTCCATGGATGCGCCTGGTGGTGGCATAAAACCCCTCTGTAACAGAAAACATCGAGAAAAGGAGTACGACCGTCAATCCAATATAAACTAAGGTACACTCGAAGAGTGGTGGGTTTTTCGGTCAAAGTGGAGAAATAAAAGACAAAGACGATGGCTACTTCATCTATTTATTGAAGACGTTTCGCTTTCTGCTCAGAAAGCATCATCAGTTCATCTAAAAAGAACAATATGAAACCAAACATCCATAGAGAAGTTATAACCAAAGTGTGTTACCTTACAAAGACATGTAGCAGTCAGTGATGTAAAAAATATGAAAAAGCTTACAAAGCTGGACATTCAGAGTTAACGTTGTATATAACAATTAATTGAAACTAGGTAAAGTTTGCAATTTGACAAAATTAGCACAGCAAAAGAACATGTGATAAAAATACATGTATATATAAAAAATTTTTATAAAAACTTAGTAAATTGATTATTGGAGCTCCTGATATAGCATTTCCTCGAATAAATAATATAAGATTTTGACTTTTACCCCCCTCTTTATTATTATTATTATTAAGAAGAATAGTAGAAAATGGAGTTGGTACTGGATGAACAGTCTATCCCCCTTTATCATCCAATATTGCTCACGGAGGTTCGTCAGTTGATTTAGCTATTTTTAGTCTACACTTAGCAGGAATTTCTTCAATTTTAGGGGCAATTAATTTTATTACTACAGTAATTAATATACGTCCAATAGGAATAACTTTTGATCGAATACCATTATTTGTATGAGCAGTTGTTATTACAGCAGTTTTACTACTATTATCATTACCTGTTCTTGCCGGAGCAATTACAATATTATTAACAGATCGTAATCTAAATACCTCTTTTTTTGATCCTGCTGGAGGTGGTGATCCTATTTTATATCAACATTTATTTTGATTTTTTGGACATCCTGAAGTCTATATTTTAATTTTACCAGGATTTGGTCTAATTTCTCATATCGTAAGACAAGAAAGAAGAAAAAAAGAAGCTTTTGGAACTTTAGGAATAATTTATGCTATAATAGCAATTGGATTATTAGGATTTATTATATGAGCCCATCATATATTTACTGTTGGAATAGATGTTGATACACGAGCATATTTCACATCTGCTACAATAATTATTGCAGTTCCTACTGGAATTAAAGTATTTAGATGATTAGCAACATTCCACGGGACTACAATCACTTATAGGCCGGTAACCTTATGATCATTAGGATTTATTTTTTTATTTACTGTTGGAGGTTTAACAGGAGTGGTATTAGCCAACTCATCAATTGATATTGTTTTACATGACACTTATTATGTTGTTGCCCATTTTCATTACGTATTATCAATAGGGGCAGTATTTGCTATTATAGCTGGCTTTATTCAATGATTCCCATTATTTACAGGATTAACCTTAAATAATTTTTATTTAAAAATCCAATTTTTTATTATATTTATTGGGGTAAATTTAACTTTTTTCCCTCAACATTTCTTAGGTTTAATAGGAATACCTCGACGATACTCAGATTACCCTGATATTTTCATATTATGAAATATTGTATCTTCTATTGGATCCCTAATTTCATTAATTAGAGTTATCTTCTTAATTTATATTTTTTGAGAGGCATTATCTATAAAACGTAAAAGATTAAGACCATTAAGATTAACATCATCAATTGAATGATTACAATTTAATCCACCTGCTGAACATAGGTATTCTGAATTACCAATACTGTCTTCAAATTTCTAATATGGCAGATTAGTGCACTGGATTTAAACCCCAAATATAAAGTTTAAACTTTTTTTAGAAATTTCAACTTGAAAAAATTTCATATTACAAGATAGATCATCGCCATTAATAGAACAATTATCTTATTTTCATGACCACGCATTAATAATTCTAGTAATTATTACAGTATTAGTTGGTCAATTAATATTTTTTTTATTTTTTAATAAATTTTTACATCGAAACTTACTTGAAGGACAATTAATTGAAATTATTTGAACCATTCTCCCTACAATTACATTAATTTTCATTGCAATTCCATCATTACGCTTAATTTATATTTTAGATGAAATTAATAACCCCTCTATTACTATTAAAACTATTGGACATCAATGATATTGATCTTATGAATATTCAGATTTTAAAAATGTCGAATTTGATTCATATATAATTCCTACAAATGAATTAAATAATTTTAATTTTCGACTATTAGATGTTGATAATCGAATTGCAATTCCATTTGAAACTAATATTCGAATATTAGTAACAGCTGCTGATGTAATTCACTCATGAACAATTCCATCATTAGGAGTAAAAATTGATGCAACACCTGGACGATTAAATCAAATTAGATTCTCATTAAGACGATCAGGAATTTTTTTTGGACAATGCTCAGAAATTTGTGGGGCAAACCATAGCTTTATACCTATTGTATTAGAAAGAATTTCTCCTAAATATTTTTCTAAATGAATTATGAAAATAATTGAAATTTCATTAGATGGCTGAAAGTAAGCAATGGAATTTTAAACCATAAGATGATAAAATAACAACTATCTCTAATGAAAAATTTAGTTAAAATATAACATTAGCTTGTCAAGCTAAAATTATCTATTTGGATAATTTTTAATTCCCCAAATAATACCTTTAAATTGAGTTACCCTAATATTTTTTTTTATTTTAAATTTCTATTTATTTAATAATTTTAATTATTTTAATTTTAATTATAAGCCCAAACATTTTAATATAAAAAAAATAACATTAAAATTTAATTGAAAATGATAATAAATTTATTTTCTTCATTTGACCCCACATCTAATTTAAATTTACCAATAAATTGATTAAGCACAATATTAGGATTAATTTTAATTCCCTCAACATTTTGATTAATTCCATCTCGATATAATTATTTATGAATGAAAATTATTATAACTTTACATATAGAATTTAAGATTTTAATAGGAAATTATAAATCTCAAGGAAGAACATTAATTTTTATTTCTTTATTTAGATTAATTTTATTTAATAATTTTTTAGGTTTATTTCCTTACATTTTTACTAGAACAAGACATATAACATTAACTCTAAGATTAGCTTTACCTTTATGATTAAGATTTATAATTTATGGTTGGTTAAATAATACAATTCATATACTAGCACATTTAGTTCCCCAAGGAACACCACCAATTTTAATACCTTTTATAGTATGTATTGAAACCATTAGAAATATTATTCGACCAGGAACATTAGCAGTACGATTAACAGCAAATATAATTGCTGGACATTTATTAATAACATTATTAGGAAATACTGGACCATTAATATCAATTTACATATTAAATATTTTAATTGTAGTCCAACTTTTATTGTTAGTTTTAGAAACAGCAGTTTCAATAATTCAATCATACGTATTTGCTGTTTTAAGAACTTTATACTCTAGAGAAGTAAATTAATGTCAAGACATAAAAATCATCCTTATCATTTAGTAGACATTAGGCCCTGACCTTTAATAGGGGCTTTAAGAGCTATATTAACAATAATAGGATTAATTAAATGATTTCATTTATATAATAGAAATTTATTAATAATTGGACTATTAATTACAAGATTAATTATATTTCAATGATGACGAGATATTGTTCGAGAAGGAACTTACCAAGGTCTTCATACATTATTAGTAACAAAAGGTTTACGGTGAGGAATAATTTTATTTATTACCTCAGAAATTTTATTTTTTATATCATTTTTTTGAGGATTTTTTCATAGATCATTAGCCCCAACTATTGAGTTAGGAATATTATGACCCCCAAAAGGAATTCAACCTTTCAATCCTTTAGAAATTCCATTATTAAATACATTAATTTTATTAACATCAGGATTAACAGTAACTTGAGCCCATCATAGATTAATTATATTTATTAATTAATTAATTATTTATTAATTATATTTGATATTCAGATAAATTGCATAAAATTAGGGAGATCTATTAGGAAAAAAAATATTTAAGAACACAATTCTACCCGATTAATAAAATATTATTTTGAAGATTATTATCTATCGTTATTTTATTAACATGAATTGGAGCTCGACCTGTTGAAGAACCCTATATTATTACAGGACAAATTTTAACAATTGTATATTTTATTTATTATATTATTAATCCAATTTTAAGAAAATGATGAGATTCAGTTATCTTTAACTAGTTAATGAACTTGTATAAGTATATATTTTGAAAGTATAAAAAAGAAATAAAATTTTCTATTAACTTATACTAAAATTAATTAACTAAATTTGTAAGATAAAAAAAAATAACCTAATTCTAAAAAAAAATATAAAATAATTTAATGAAACAGGTAGATAGCCTTTTCATGCTAAATATATTAATTTATCATAACGATAACGAGGGAGAGTGCCACGAACCCATAACCATAAAAATCTTATAAATCCCAATTTGAAAAAAAATATTAAACTAACTAAATTAGCACCTAAAAATAAAAAAACACATATTATTCTCATAAATAAAATATTACCATATTCAGCTAAAAAAATTATTGCAAAACCCCCTCTTCTATATTCTACATTAAACCCAGAAACTAATTCAGATTCACCTTCCGCAAAATCAAAAGGAGTACGATTAGTTTCAGCTAATCCCGAAACAACTCATATTAAACATAAAGGAAAAAATAAATATAAAAATCAAATATATTCTTGATATTTAATAAAATCTAGTATATTTACAGATATAATTAAAAATAAAAAAGATAATAAAATTAGTGCTAAACTTACTTCATAAGAAATAGTTTGAGCAATAGACCGTAATCTACCTAATAATGAATAATTAGAATTAGAAGATCAACCGGCTAATATAATAGTATAGACTCTTAGACTAGAGACTGCTAAAAAAAATAATAATGTTAAATTAAAACTAATATTTACTGTTATAAAAGGTATACATATTCATAAAAATAAAGCTAAAAATAAATTTAAAATAGGAGAAAAATAATATAAATTAAAATTAGATATAAAAGGATAAATCTGTTCCTTAGTAAATAATTTAATTGCATCACTAAAAGGTTGAATTAAACCTAAAAATCCAACTTTATTAGGACCTTTTCGAATTTGAATATAACCTAATACCTTACGTTCAAGTAAAGTCAAAAAAGCAATTCTAATTAATACACAAATAATTAAAATTAAACTAGAAATAATTATTAAAAATAAATCAATAAAAAACAAGTATTATTTGTAAAACCTTACATATAAAGATTCTAAATCTATAGCACTAATCTGCCAAAATAATAATATTTATCTAAAAAAAAAATTTTTTTATATACTGGGTCCTTTCGTACTAAAATATATTAACAAATTAAAGATAGAAACCAACCTGGCTTACACCGGTTTAAACTCAGATCATGTAAAATTTTAAAAGTCGAACAGACTTAATAATATAGCTTCTGCACCAATTATAAATTTTAATCCAACATCGAGGTCGCAATCTTTATTATCAATTTGAACTCTCCAATAAAATTACGCTGTTATCCCTAAGGTAATTTAATCTTATAATCAAAAATATTGGATCAAATAACTATTAATCAATATAATAATACAAAAAAAGTTAAATTTATTTTTTAATCACCCCAATTAAATAAATATAAAATATAAATAAATTAAATTCTAAAAAAATATATTTTTAAATTTATTAAACTCTATAGGGTCTTCTCGTCTTTTAAAAATATTTAAGCTTTTTAACTTAAAAATAAAATTCTATTAAAATTAAATAAAGACAGTTTATCTAAATATCAAATATAATTTTGAATGTTCAAATAACCCTTAATTATAATTTTATCAACCATAAATTGCATAACCCCTAATTTTATGTAATTTATCTAAATATCAAATATAATTTCGAATGTTCAAATAACCCTTAATTATAATTTTACCAACCATAAATTGCATAACCCCTAATTTTATGCAATTTATCTAAATATCAAATATAATTTACTATTATTTTAAAATTAAATTTAAATTTTTCATTTGATGCAATTCTTGTTATATAGATAAAAAGAATTAGTATTCCCCCAACTATAATTAAAAATAGAATTATCATAATTAATAGTCAATTACCAAATCCGCCAATTATAATAGGTATAACTATAAAAAAAATTATAATAAAAGCATGAGCTGTAACAATTACATTATAAATTTGATCATTACCAATTAAGGAACCGGGTCTACCTAATTCTGCTCGAATTAGAATTCTTAGGGATGTTCCAATTATACCTGCTCAAATTCCAAAAATGAAATATAATGTTCCAATATCTTTATGATTAGTTGAAAATAATCATTTATTCGGTAAAATGGCTGAGTTTAAGCAATAAACTGTAAATTTATTTACGAATGATTAATTCTTTTACCAAGTCTTATATTCAATTATGATTTTAAATTGCAAATTTAAAGGTAAAATAAATTTTTTAAGGCTTAGACACTAATCTATATTTAACTTTGAAGGTTAAAAGTTTTTTTAACTTAAATCCTTAAAATATTCTAAAAATTATTGTACATAAAAATAATCTTATTAAATTTAATGCATTAAATAGAATTATTCAATTTATTTTAAGTTTGGTTGATTTTAAACAAACTTCATTTATTATAATTGTTATAGTAGAAAATGTAATTCGTAAATAAAAAAACAAAGTTACTAAAGTTAATACAATTAAAATTAGCCTTAAAGAATAAAATTTATTTTCTACTAGATTATTAATTACTAATCATTTTGGTAAAAATCCTAAAAATGGAGGTAATCCCCCTAATGATAAAAAATTTAAAATAAAAAATATTTTTAATGTCTTATTTGTATTTAAGGATATAAATAATTGTTTTATATAATAAATTTTAAAATGATTAAATAATAAAATAATAGAAAATAAAATAAAAGAATAAATTAAGAAGTATCTAAATCAAATTATTTTATAATTTAATATTCTTGCTAATATTCATGCAATATGATTAATTGATGAATAAGCCATTAATTTACGTAACCCGACTTGATTTAATCCTAGAATTCCCCTAATTAAGGAACAAATAATAATAATAATTCTAAAAAATAAAGAATTAAAATTGTACATAATGATAATTATAGGGGCAATTTTTTGCCATGTTATTAAAATTAAATTATTTATTCAATTTAATCCATCGGCAACTTCAGGAAACCAAGCATGAAAAGGTGCTGCTCCTATTTTTGTTATTAAAGCTGAATTTATTATTAAATTATGAATATAATTTAAATTTGTTTGAATAAAATCAGAAGAATTCAAAATTAAGATAATTGAAAATAGAATAATGGCTGAGGCCAATGCTTGGGTAATAAAATATTTTAATGTAGCCTCAGCAGGAAAAATATTATTATGAGATTTTATTAGGGGGATAAAACTCAATAAATTAATTTCTAACCCAATTCATATACTAAATCATGAATATGCAGAGATTGTAATTAAAGTACCAATAATTAAAAAATTAATAAAAAAAATTTTATACAATTTATAAATTAAAAAGAAAAGGGTTAAAACCTTTATAAATGGGGTATGAACCCAGTAGCTTCATTAGCTTACCTTTTTTACACTTTAATATAAGATGTATAGTAATTTTTGATATTAAAAGAAATAGTTTAATTCTATTAAGTGTAATTTTATGAAGGTGTAAACACATGATTAACTCTATCAAAATTACCCTTTCAAATCAGGCACTTCACATTTTTTAAAATAAAATTTTTATTAAAATGTTTTTTTATTAGACTTAAAGTTTAAAAAGTTTTGAAATATAAATTATTTTTTTTTTTAAAAAAAAAGTGAAAATTTTGTCATTTTTTGCAAAAATTTTTGAAAAAATTTTGGCGCCAAATTTGTTGATTTTTTGGATAAATTGGAAATTTAAATCAAAATAAAAAAAGTTGAGAAAAAAAAAATAAAATTAGGTATTATTTAATAAATATTTAATTTGTTTAAATATTAATTAAATAATAATATTAATTATATATTTAACAATAAATATTAAATTAAGGATATACCTATATATATATATATATATATATATATATTAAAGTTATATATACATATATATATATATATAAGTTATTAAAAAGGTATTTAATTAGATACTCCGAATTGATTAATTAATAGTAACTTAAGACGCTTATAGAACTTCTCAGAAAGAGAAAGAAAATTATTAAATTCTTGCTCTTAAACTAGTAAGTTAAAATTATTACATTTAATAATAAATAATTTAATTATATATAATCCTAATATTATGAGTAATTAATTAATGATTTATAATTTAAAATTAAATATAAAATATAATTAATAATATTTTTTTTTAATAAAAATAATTAATATAAATAAAAAAATATATATAAATAAATAATTTGAGTATATTTATTATTAAAAAAATTAATTTTTATATAAAAGAAAAAATTAATAAAAAAAAAAAAAAACTTAATTTTCTAATGTTAGAGATAACTCTAATTATTTTAATAATTGAAGTATTTATTATTTAGATTGGAAATTTTCAATTTAAAGATAAATTAAAATTAAATTTGATTTTAAATTAGTATTTATTTAATTATCATGTTTAAATTTTTTTTAATCATTTAAAAGTTTTATTTTATATTAAATACAATTATTTTTATTTAATATGGGTATATATGGGATATTTATAAATAATTATTTAAAATTAAATTATTTAATAATCTATTTAATTTATGAGTTAAATTTAATTTTAATTTATATTTAAAATATATTAAAATTGAAGTATATATAAAATATAATTTTTTAACTAAAATTTTAAATTTTATTTATTTAATAATTTAAATTTTAGTAAAATTAGATAAATTTATTAATTTATTTGATATTTAGATAAATTACATAAAATTAGGGGTTATGCAATTTATGGTTGATAAAATTATAATTAAGGGTTATTTGAACATTCAAAATTATATTTGATATTTAGATAAATTGTATAAAATTAGGGGTTATGCAATTTATGGTTGGTAAAATTATAATTAAGGGTTATTTGAACATTCGAAATTATATTTGATATTTAGATAAATTGCATAAAATTAGGGGTTATGCAATTTATGGTTGGTAAAATTATAATTAAGGGTTATTTGAACATTCGAAATTATATTTGATATTTAGATAAATTACATAAAATTAGGGGTTATGCAATTTATGGTTGATAAAATTATAATTAAGGGTTATTTGAACATTCAAAATTATATTTGATATTTAGATAAATTGTATAAAATTAGGGGTTATGCAATTTATGGTTGGTAAAATTATAATTAAGGGTTATTTGAACATTCGAAATTATATTTGATATTTAGATAAATTGCATAAAATTAGGGGTTATGCAATTTATGGTTGGTAAAATTATAATTAAGGGTTATTTGAACATTCGAAATTATATTTGATATTTAGATAAATTACATAAAATTAGGGGTTATGCAATTTATGGTTGATAAAATTATAATTAAGGGTTATTTGAACATTCAAAATTATATTTGATATTTAGATAAACTGTCTTTATTTAATTTTAATAGAATTTTATTTTTAAGTTAAAAAGCTTAAATATTTTTAAAAGACGAGAAGACCCTATAGAGTTTAATAAATTTAAAAATATATTTTTTTAGAATTTAATTTATTTATATTTTATATTTATTTAATTGGGGTGATTAAAAAATAAATTTAACTTTTTTTGTATTATTATATTGATTAATAGTTATTTGATCCAATATTTTTGATTATAAGATTAAATTACCTTAGGGATAACAGCGTAATTTTATTGGAGAGTTCAAATTGATAATAAAGATTGCGACCTCGATGTTGGATTAAAATTTATAATTGGTGCAGAAGCTATATTATTAAGTCTGTTCGACTTTTAAAATTTTACATGATCTGAGTTTAAACCGGTGTAAGCCAGGTTGGTTTCTATCTTTAATTTGTTAATATATTTTAGTACGAAAGGACCCAGTATATAAAAAAATTTTTTTTTTAGATAAATATTATTATTTTGGCAGATTAGTGCTATAGATTTAGAATCTTTATATGTAAGGTTTTACAAATAATACTTGTTTTTTATTGATTTATTTTTAATAATTATTTCTAGTTTAATTTTAATTATTTGTGTATTAATTAGAATTGCTTTTTTGACTTTACTTGAACGTAAGGTATTAGGTTATATTCAAATTCGAAAAGGTCCTAATAAAGTTGGATTTTTAGGTTTAATTCAACCTTTTAGTGATGCAATTAAATTATTTACTAAGGAACAGATTTATCCTTTTATATCTAATTTTAATTTATATTATTTTTCTCCTATTTTAAATTTATTTTTAGCTTTATTTTTATGAATATGTATACCTTTTATAACAGTAAATATTAGTTTTAATTTAACATTATTATTTTTTTTAGCAGTCTCTAGTCTAAGAGTCTATACTATTATATTAGCCGGTTGATCTTCTAATTCTAATTATTCATTATTAGGTAGATTACGGTCTATTGCTCAAACTATTTCTTATGAAGTAAGTTTAGCACTAATTTTATTATCTTTTTTATTTTTAATTATATCTGTAAATATACTAGATTTTATTAAATATCAAGAATATATTTGATTTTTATATTTATTTTTTCCTTTATGTTTAATATGAGTTGTTTCGGGATTAGCTGAAACTAATCGTACTCCTTTTGATTTTGCGGAAGGTGAATCTGAATTAGTTTCTGGGTTTAATGTAGAATATAGAAGAGGGGGTTTTGCAATAATTTTTTTAGCTGAATATGGTAATATTTTATTTATGAGAATAATATGTGTTTTTTTATTTTTAGGTGCTAATTTAGTTAGTTTAATATTTTTTTTCAAATTGGGATTTATAAGATTTTTATGGTTATGGGTTCGTGGCACTCTCCCTCGTTATCGTTATGATAAATTAATATATTTAGCATGAAAAGGCTATCTACCTGTTTCATTAAATTATTTTATATTTTTTTTTAGAATTAGGTTATTTTTTTTTATCTTACAAATTTAGTTAATTAATTTTAGTATAAGTTAATAGAAAATTTTATTTCTTTTTTATACTTTCAAAATATATACTTATACAAGTTCATTAACTAGTTAAAGATAACTGAATCTCATCATTTTCTTAAAATTGGATTAATAATATAATAAATAAAATATACAATTGTTAAAATTTGTCCTGTAATAATATAGGGTTCTTCAACAGGTCGAGCTCCAATTCATGTTAATAAAATAACGATAGATAATAATCTTCAAAATAATATTTTATTAATCGGGTAGAATTGTGTTCTTAAATATTTTTTTTCCTAATAGATCTCCCTAATTTTATGCAATTTATCTGAATATCAAATATAATTAATAAATAATTAATTAATTAATAAATATAATTAATCTATGATGGGCTCAAGTTACTGTTAATCCTGATGTTAATAAAATTAATGTATTTAATAATGGAATTTCTAAAGGATTGAAAGGTTGAATTCCTTTTGGGGGTCATAATATTCCTAACTCAATAGTTGGGGCTATCTATGAAAAAATCCTCAAAAAAATGATATAAAAAATAAAATTTCTGAGGTAATAAATAAAATTATTCCTCACCGTAAACCTTTTGTTACTAATAATGTATGAAGACCTTGGTAAGTTCCTTCTCGAACAATATCTCGTCATCATTGAAATATAATTAATCTTGTAATTAATAGTCCAATTATTAATAAATTTCTATTATATAAATGAAATCATTTAATTAATCCTATTATTGTTAATATAGCTCTTAAAGCCCCTATTAAAGGTCAGGGCCTAATGTCTACTAAATGATAAGGATGATTTTTATGTCTTGACATTAATTTACTTCTCTAGAGTATAAAGTTCTTAAAACAGCAAATACGTATGATTGAATTATTGAAACTGCTGTTTCTAAAACTAACAATAAAAGTTGGACTACAATTAAAATATTTAATATGTAAATTGATATTAATGGTCCAGTATTTCCTAATAATGTTATTAATAAATGTCCAGCAATTATATTTGCTGTTAATCGTACTGCTAATGTTCCTGGTCGAATAATATTTCTAATGGTTTCAATACATACTATAAAAGGTATTAAAATTGGTGGTGTTCCTTGGGGAACTAAATGTGCTAGTATATGAATTGTATTATTTAACCAACCATAAATTATAAATCTTAATCATAAAGGTAAAGCTAATCTTAGAGTTAATGTTATATGTCTTGTTCTAGTAAAAATGTAAGGAAATAAACCTAAAAAATTATTAAATAAAATTAATCTAAATAAAGAAATAAAAATTAATGTTCTTCCTTGAGATTTATAATTTCCTATTAAAATCTTAAATTCTATATGTAAAGTTATAATAATTTTCATTCATAAATAATTATATCGAGATGGAATTAATCAAAATGTTGAGGGAATTAAAATTAATCCTAATATTGTGCTTAATCAATTTATTGGTAAATTTAAATTAGATGTGGGGTCAAATGAAGAAAATAAATTTATTATCATTTTCAATTAAATTTTAATGTTATTTTTTTTATATTAAAATGTTTGGGCTTATAATTAAAATTAAAATAATTAAAATTATTAAATAAATAGAAATTTAAAATAAAAAAAAATATTAGGGTAACTCAATTTAAAGGTATTATTTGGGGAATTAAAAATTATCCAAATAGATAATTTTAGCTTGACAAGCTAATGTTATATTTTAACTAAATTTTTCATTAGAGATAGTTGTTATTTTATCATCTTATGGTTTAAAATTCCATTGCTTACTTTCAGCCATCTAATGAAATTTCAATTATTTTCATAATTCATTTAGAAAAATATTTAGGAGAAATTCTTTCTAATACAATAGGTATAAAGCTATGGTTTGCCCCACAAATTTCTGAGCATTGTCCAAAAAAAATTCCTGATCGTCTTAATGAGAATCTAATTTGATTTAATCGTCCAGGTGTTGCATCAATTTTTACTCCTAATGATGGAATTGTTCATGAGTGAATTACATCAGCAGCTGTTACTAATATTCGAATATTAGTTTCAAATGGAATTGCAATTCGATTATCAACATCTAATAGTCGAAAATTAAAATTATTTAATTCATTTGTAGGAATTATATATGAATCAAATTCGACATTTTTAAAATCTGAATATTCATAAGATCAATATCATTGATGTCCAATAGTTTTAATAGTAATAGAGGGGTTATTAATTTCATCTAAAATATAAATTAAGCGTAATGATGGAATTGCAATGAAAATTAATGTAATTGTAGGGAGAATGGTTCAAATAATTTCAATTAATTGTCCTTCAAGTAAGTTTCGATGTAAAAATTTATTAAAAAATAAAAAAAATATTAATTGACCAACTAATACTGTAATAATTACTAGAATTATTAATGCGTGGTCATGAAAATAAGATAATTGTTCTATTAATGGCGATGATCTATCTTGTAATATGAAATTTTTTCAAGTTGAAATTTCTAAAAAAAGTTTAAACTTTATATTTGGGGTTTAAATCCAGTGCACTAATCTGCCATATTAGAAATTTGAAGACAGTATTGGTAATTCAGAATACCTATGTTCAGCAGGTGGATTAAATTGTAATCATTCAATTGATGATGTTAATCTTAATGGTCTTAATCTTTTACGTTTTATAGATAATGCCTCTCAAAAAATATAAATTAAGAAGATAACTCTAATTAATGAAATTAGGGATCCAATAGAAGATACAATATTTCATAATATGAAAATATCAGGGTAATCTGAGTATCGTCGAGGTATTCCTATTAAACCTAAGAAATGTTGAGGGAAAAAAGTTAAATTTACCCCAATAAATATAATAAAAAATTGGATTTTTAAATAAAAATTATTTAAGGTTAATCCTGTAAATAATGGGAATCATTGAATAAAGCCAGCTATAATAGCAAATACTGCCCCTATTGATAATACGTAATGAAAATGGGCAACAACATAATAAGTGTCATGTAAAACAATATCAATTGATGAGTTGGCTAATACCACTCCTGTTAAACCTCCAACAGTAAATAAAAAAATAAATCCTAATGATCATAAGGTTACCGGCCTATAAGTGATTGTAGTCCCGTGGAATGTTGCTAATCATCTAAATACTTTAATTCCAGTAGGAACTGCAATAATTATTGTAGCAGATGTGAAATATGCTCGTGTATTAACATCTATTCCAACAGTAAATATATGATGGGCTCATATAATAAATCCTAATAATCCAATTGCTATTATAGCATAAATTATTCCTAAAGTTCCAAAAGCTTCTTTTTTTCTTCTTTCTTGTCTTACGATATGAGAAATTAGACCAAATCCTGGTAAAATTAAAATATAGACTTCAGGATGTCCAAAAAATCAAAATAAATGTTGATATAAAATAGGATCACCACCTCCAGCAGGATCAAAAAAAGAGGTATTTAGATTACGATCTGTTAATAATATTGTAATTGCTCCGGCAAGAACAGGTAATGATAATAGTAGTAAAACTGCTGTAATAACAACTGCTCATACAAATAATGGTATTCGATCAAAAGTTATTCCTATTGGACGTATATTAATTACTGTAGTAATAAAATTAATTGCCCCTAAAATTGAAGAAATTCCTGCTAAGTGTAGACTAAAAATAGCTAAATCAACTGACGAACCTCCGTGAGCAATATTGGATGATAAAGGGGGATAGACTGTTCATCCAGTACCAACTCCATTTTCTACTATTCTTCTTAATAATAATAATAATAAAGAGGGGGTAAAAGTCAAAATCTTATATTATTTATTCGAGGAAATGCTATATCAGGAGCTCCAATAATCAATTTACTAAGTTTTTATAAAAATTTTTTATATATACATGTATTTTTATCACATGTTCTTTTGCTGTGCTAATTTTGTCAAATTGCAAACTTTACCTAGTTTCAATTAATTGTTATATACAACGTTAACTCTGAATGTCCAGCTTTGTAAGCTTTTTCATATTTTTTACATCACTGACTGCTACATGTCTTTGTAAGGTAACACACTTTGGTTATAACTTCTCTATGGATGTTTGGTTTCATATTGTTCTTTTTAGATGAACTGATGATGCTTTCTGAGCAGAAAGCGAAACGTCTTCAATAAATAGATGAAGTAGCCATCGTCTTTGTCTTTTATTTCTCCACTTTGACCGAAAAACCCACCACTCTTCGAGTGTACCTTAGTTTATATTGGATTGACGGTCGTACTCCTTTTCTCGATGTTTTCTGTTACAGAGGGGTTTTATGCCACCACCAGGCGCATCCATGGAGAACCAGTAGTGAAGAAGCTGAAGAGATGGACGAACCTAACAGAGAAACTAGCCACAGCAGAAGCTAGAAGAACTTTCCTTTTGGAGTGTAGGAGAACTAAGAAGATCCCAAGATTTATCATAGACACCACTTCCAACATACTCACTTCAACATCAGGCTCCACCAATGACACCCTTTACCGCAGAAGCCAAGCGTTAAACAGACAGGTGAGGGCACGATTACTTAATTTCCATATTTCTAAGGTTCACACCGATATTAAATTTATTATTTCTCAAATCAATAATGTCACTTCTTTTCTGGATAATCACCTTCCTGACAATTTGTTGGACACTTTTGAGTCATCTTTACATAAGAAATTTAATTTTGTATATCATAAATCCATGGCACACCTTCGTAAGAAACTTAATAACTTAGACACTCCCCAGTTTAAAAAAATTCCATTTAATCCTAAGTGGATTAAAAATCTATCTAGTACTGAGGTTCCTCAGGACATTCTTAAATTGTTATCCTTGGGCCCCAAATTTGGCTTACAGCCAACTTTCAGAGATTATTCTGTTAGTAGAATTTTAGCAGATGTGGAAAATATTTTGTCACATGCTGACAATTCTGACCTTTTATCTCTTAGGTCTTCTTCCAATAATATTCTGTTGAACTTTTCTAATCGCCCTAGACAACCCATATCGGAGTTAGATAAGATTTACAGGGAGACGGTATCGTTTTTAAAAACTCACCCTAATCTTCTCGTCCTTACTAGTGATAAAGGGAATGCTACTGTCCTCATGGATAGAGATCAATATCTTAATCTCAGCCAATCGTTGTTAGATGATGATAGATACTATCAACCTCTCTCTACCAACCCTTGCTCTAAATTTACAAATAAAATAAATAAATTCATTACACACTTAAAAAATATTAAGATCATAGATCAACCACTTGCAAAATTTTTACATAATTATGATGGATATGCTCCCAGATTTTATTGTCTACCTAAAATACATAAGCCCACATTGAGCATGAGGCCAATTGTTTCCTCCATTAATTCACCAAATACTAATATTGCAAAATTTTTAACTGACATCTTATCTAAATCTTATAATTATAATAACAACTTTAATATTGTTGATTCTTTTCACTTTAGTGAATTTATTAATAATTTTGAACTTCCACAAGGCTACATTTTAGTGAGTTTTGATGTGGTATCTCTTTTCACTAATTTACCTCTTTCGAGCGTTATTACCTCCCTAAGAAATCACTGGAACTCCATCCAACCAAACTGTCCTGTATCCTGGGATGTTTTTGCAGAACTTTTACAATTAACATTTGACACTAATTTTTTGGTCTTCAACGACAAATATTACCTTCAAATTTTTGGGACACCTATGGGTTCCTCAATCTCTCCCATCCTAGTTAATTATGTACTGGATGATTTAGTATCTGACCGTCTGGGTCTTTTAGATTTCCAAATCCCTTTTATTAAACGGTATGTTGATGACTTATTACTAGCCTTACCTCCAGACAAGATTCAGGCCACCTTGTCTTTATTCAATGAGTTTGATCCTCATTTACAGTTCACTGTTGAACTTGAGGACTCCAACACAAATAGTATTCCCTTCTTAGACATGCGTGTCATTAGAATGGGAGATAACACCCTTACTACAAGTTGGTACAGGAAACCAATGGCCTCTAATAGGTTTCTCAACTACCATTCTTGTCATCCCTTTAAATACAAATTAAACCTTATTAAAGCTTTAAGCTGCAGGCTAAATAGACTGATACATCCGATTAATCGAAGGGAATCCTTTCAATTACTTAAAAATATTCTGATTGAGAATTCCTATCCATCCTCCCTTATTAATAAATACCTTTTCGCTCAAAGCTATGGTTCTTCTTTAAATGATATACCCAATGGTGACCAACTTAGAATGATATCAAATAATTCAATTAATAACACTGTTCTGCCTAATACTGTACTTGGGAATCCAACTACCCATTACTCCTCTTTACCTTATTTTCCTCAAGTTACTGAGAAACTCGTTAAACTGTACAAACATAATAACGTACCTGTTAAAATTGCTATTAAGAATGCTAAGACTGTCAGGAATTTGTTCTCTAAAACTAAAACACCTCTGTCCCTTCTGGAACAAGTGAATGTAATATATCATATACCTTGTGCTGAGTGTGACTCATGTTACATCGGTCAGACTGGGAGATCACTGAGAGGGCGTCTGACGACACACCGCAGTGATATCAATTTATCTAAGCATACTTGTGCTCTTGCCCAACATGCCATTAACACTAAGCATGAAGTAAACTTTAATGAAGTTAAAATTCTTGGCACTGAACGCAATCTCGTTAAAAGACAGTTTTTAGAAATGTGTGCAATATTAAAACATCCTAATACTCTTAATAAGAGAACGGACATTAGTAATTTGAGCCAAATTTATCATGCATTAATTTTACAGAATTAGGCTTGATATGTTGTTTACTTAAATTTTGTCCCATTTTGGGGTTTTCTTTATCACATTTTCTTATAATAAATTTAAATAAAAATAAAAATAAAATATAAATAAATTATTCCTTCTTTAATTAAGATTTATCAACTTACTTTTTATTAATATTTGTCAATAACATTTTTACATAATTAAGTAATTGTTCTTTTTGATGAACTTGTTTGATAAAACTTTAAATTGAATCTGATTCATAGAATCCTTTTCATTATGGTCCTTAATGTTTGAACCTTTGGACTGTGGAAATTTTTATTAATCTTCACCTGTTAGCTGGCTAACTAGTGACGTCATAATATTACAATATATGATATATTGGATTGACTTCTCTTACTTTGTTCTTTGTTGACAGATCAATCACTGTAGGGTTAAATGGTGATCTTAACCACCTTTTCCTTTCACTGCTTGGTTTTTTAACGACAAGTTGTCAACCAAATTTATCACATTCTTTGAATATACCGCCTTAATACATATAGGTTGGTAGCTTGCCTTGCTGTTTATGTCATTGTGACTTCAAGGCCACTTCTACTCACGTTGTTGTGCGTGGGTGTCAAACCTTTAAATTCATTTACCAACGAGCCTCAGTAAGCTAAAGACTGGTAACTTCATTTTTTTCTTTATTACTATTAATCTTTAATAACTTATAATGTTACCTAAAGTTAAAATTAAAATATAATTTTTAAATAAATTTGTTGGAAGTGCAATCTAATGATCTTTCTAGTTCTTTACACTTTAAAATAAACCTTAATGTTTTTTACTAAGTTTTTATAAAAATTTTTTATATATACATGTATTTTTATCACATGTTCTTTTGCTGTGCTAATTTTGTCAAATTGCAAACTTTACCTAGTTTCAATTAATTGTTATATACAACGTTAACTCTGAATGTCCAGCTTTGTAAGCTTTTTCATATTTTTTACATCACTGACTGCTACATGTCTTTGTAAGGTAACACACTTTGGTTATAACTTCTCTATGGATGTTTGGTTTCATATTGTTCTTTTTAGATGAACTGATGATGCTTTCTGAGCAGAAAGCGAAACGTCTTCAATAAATAGATGAAGTAGCCATCGTCTTTGTCTTTTATTTCTCCACTTTGACCGAAAAACCCACCACTCTTCGAGTGTACCTTAGTTTATATTGGATTGACGGTCGTACTCCTTTTCTCGATGTTTTCTGTTACAGAGGGGTTTTATGCCACCACCAGGCGCATCCATGGAGAACCAGTAGTGAAGAAGCTGAAGAGATGGACGAACCTAACAGAGAAACTAGCCACAGCAGAAGCTAGAAGAACTTTCCTTTTGGAGTGTAGGAGAACTAAGAAGATCCCAAGATTTATCATAGACACCACTTCCAACATACTCACTTCAACATCAGGCTCCACCAATGACACCCTTTACCGCAGAAGCCAAGCGTTAAACAGACAGGTGAGGGCACGATTACTTAATTTCCATATTTCTAAGGTTCACACCGATATTAAATTTATTATTTCTCAAATCAATAATGTCACTTCTTTTCTGGATAATCACCTTCCTGACAATTTGTTGGACACTTTTGAGTCATCTTTACATAAGAAATTTAATTTTGTATATCATAAATCCATGGCACACCTTCGTAAGAAACTTAATAACTTAGACACTCCCCAGTTTAAAAAAATTCCATTTAATCCTAAGTGGATTAAAAATCTATCTAGTACTGAGGTTCCTCAGGACATTCTTAAATTGTTATCCTTGGGCCCCAAATTTGGCTTACAGCCAACTTTCAGAGATTATTCTGTTAGTAGAATTTTAGCAGATGTGGAAAATATTTTGTCACATGCTGACAATTCTGACCTTTTATCTCTTAGGTCTTCTTCCAATAATATTCTGTTGAACTTTTCTAATCGCCCTAGACAACCCATATCGGAGTTAGATAAGATTTACAGGGAGACGGTATCGTTTTTAAAAACTCACCCTAATCTTCTCGTCCTTACTAGTGATAAAGGGAATGCTACTGTCCTCATGGATAGAGATCAATATCTTAATCTCAGCCAATCGTTGTTAGATGATGATAGATACTATCAACCTCTCTCTACCAACCCTTGCTCTAAATTTACAAATAAAATAAATAAATTCATTACACACTTAAAAAATATTAAGATCATAGATCAACCACTTGCAAAATTTTTACATAATTATGATGGATATGCTCCCAGATTTTATTGTCTACCTAAAATACATAAGCCCACATTGAGCATGAGGCCAATTGTTTCCTCCATTAATTCACCAAATACTAATATTGCAAAATTTTTAACTGACATCTTATCTAAATCTTATAATTATAATAACAACTTTAATATTGTTGATTCTTTTCACTTTAGTGAATTTATTAATAATTTTGAACTTCCACAAGGCTACATTTTAGTGAGTTTTGATGTGGTATCTCTTTTCACTAATTTACCTCTTTCGAGCGTTATTACCTCCCTAAGAAATCACTGGAACTCCATCCAACCAAACTGTCCTGTATCCTGGGATGTTTTTGCAGAACTTTTACAATTAACATTTGACACTAATTTTTTGGTCTTCAACGACAAATATTACCTTCAAATTTTTGGGACACCTATGGGTTCCTCAATCTCTCCCATCCTAGTTAATTATGTACTGGATGATTTAGTATCTGACCGTCTGGGTCTTTTAGATTTCCAAATCCCTTTTATTAAACGGTATGTTGATGACTTATTACTAGCCTTACCTCCAGACAAGATTCAGGCCACCTTGTCTTTATTCAATGAGTTTGATCCTCATTTACAGTTCACTGTTGAACTTGAGGACTCCAACACAAATAGTATTCCCTTCTTAGACATGCGTGTCATTAGAATGGGAGATAACACCCTTACTACAAGTTGGTACAGGAAACCAATGGCCTCTAATAGGTTTCTCAACTACCATTCTTGTCATCCCTTTAAATACAAATTAAACCTTATTAAAGCTTTAAGCTGCAGGCTAAATAGACTGATACATCCGATTAATCGAAGGGAATCCTTTCAATTACTTAAAAATATTCTGATTGAGAATTCCTATCCATCCTCCCTTATTAATAAATACCTTTTCGCTCAAAGCTATGGTTCTTCTTTAAATGATATACCCAATGGTGACCAACTTAGAATGATATCAAATAATTCAATTAATAACACTGTTCTGCCTAATACTGTACTTGGGAATCCAACTACCCATTACTCCTCTTTACCTTATTTTCCTCAAGTTACTGAGAAACTCGTTAAACTGTACAAACATAATAACGTACCTGTTAAAATTGCTATTAAGAATGCTAAGACTGTCAGGAATTTGTTCTCTAAAACTAAAACACCTCTGTCCCTTCTGGAACAAGTGAATGTAATATATCATATACCTTGTGCTGAGTGTGACTCATGTTACATCGGTCAGACTGGGAGATCACTGAGAGGGCGTCTGACGACACACCGCAGTGATATCAATTTATCTAAGCATACTTGTGCTCTTGCCCAACATGCCATTAACACTAAGCATGAAGTAAACTTTAATGAAGTTAAAATTCTTGGCACTGAACGCAATCTCGTTAAAAGACAGTTTTTAGAAATGTGTGCAATATTAAAACATCCTAATACTCTTAATAAGAGAACGGACATTAGTAATTTGAGCCAAATTTATCATGCATTAATTTTACAGAATTAGGCTTGATATGTTGTTTACTTAAATTTTGTCCCATTTTGGGGTTTTCTTTATCACATTTTCTTATAATAAATTTAAATAAAAATAAAAATAAAATATAAATAAATTATTCCTTCTTTAATTAAGATTTATCAACTTACTTTTTATTAATATTTGTCAATAACATTTTTACATAATTAAGTAATTGTTCTTTTTGATGAACTTGTTTGATAAAACTTTAAATTGAATCTGATTCATAGAATCCTTTTCATTATGGTCCTTAATGTTTGAACCTTTGGACTGTGGAAATTTTTATTAATCTTCACCTGTTAGCTGGCTAACTAGTGACGTCATAATATTACAATATATGATATATTGGATTGACTTCTCTTACTTTGTTCTTTGTTGACAGATCAATCACTGTAGGGTTAAATGGTGATCTTAACCACCTTTTCCTTTCACTGCTTGGTTTTTTAACGACAAGTTGTCAACCAAATTTATCACATTCTTTGAATATACCGCCTTAATACATATAGGTTGGTAGCTTGCCTTGCTGTTTATGTCATTGTGACTTCAAGGCCACTTCTACTCACGTTGTTGTGCGTGGGTGTCAAACCTTTAAATTCATTTACCAACGAGCCTCAGTAAGCTAAAGACTGGTAACTTCATTTTTTTCTTTATTACTATTAATCTTTAATAACTTATAATGTTACCTAAAGTTAAAATTAAAATATAATTTTTAAATAAATTTGTTGGAAGTGCAATCTAATGATCTTTCTAGTTCTTTACACTTTAAAATAAACCTTAATGTTTTTTACTAAGTTTTTATAAAAATTTTTTATATATACATGTATTTTTATCACATGTTCTTTTGCTGTGCTAATTTTGTCAAATTGCAAACTTTACCTAGTTTCAATTAATTGTTATATACAACGTTAACTCTGAATGTCCAGCTTTGTAAGCTTTTTCATATTTTTTACATCACTGACTGCTACATGTCTTTGTAAGGTAACACACTTTGGTTATAACTTCTCTATGGATGTTTGGTTTCATATTGTTCTTTTTAGATGAACTGATGATGCTTTCTGAGCAGAAAGCGAAACGTCTTCAATAAATAGATGAAGTAGCCATCGTCTTTGTCTTTTATTTCTCCACTTTGACCGAAAAACCCACCACTCTTCGAGTGTACCTTAGTTTATATTGGATTGACGGTCGTACTCCTTTTCTCGATGTTTTCTGTTACAGAGGGGTTTTATGCCACCACCAGGCGCATCCATGGAGAACCAGTAGTGAAGAAGCTGAAGAGATGGACGAACCTAACAGAGAAACTAGCCACAGCAGAAGCTAGAAGAACTTTCCTTTTGGAGTGTAGGAGAACTAAGAAGATCCCAAGATTTATCATAGACACCACTTCCAACATACTCACTTCAACATCAGGCTCCACCAATGACACCCTTTACCGCAGAAGCCAAGCGTTAAACAGACAGGTGAGGGCACGATTACTTAATTTCCATATTTCTAAGGTTCACACCGATATTAAATTTATTATTTCTCAAATCAATAATGTCACTTCTTTTCTGGATAATCACCTTCCTGACAATTTGTTGGACACTTTTGAGTCATCTTTACATAAGAAATTTAATTTTGTATATCATAAATCCATGGCACACCTTCGTAAGAAACTTAATAACTTAGACACTCCCCAGTTTAAAAAAATTCCATTTAATCCTAAGTGGATTAAAAATCTATCTAGTACTGAGGTTCCTCAGGACATTCTTAAATTGTTATCCTTGGGCCCCAAATTTGGCTTACAGCCAACTTTCAGAGATTATTCTGTTAGTAGAATTTTAGCAGATGTGGAAAATATTTTGTCACATGCTGACAATTCTGACCTTTTATCTCTTAGGTCTTCTTCCAATAATATTCTGTTGAACTTTTCTAATCGCCCTAGACAACCCATATCGGAGTTAGATAAGATTTACAGGGAGACGGTATCGTTTTTAAAAACTCACCCTAATCTTCTCGTCCTTACTAGTGATAAAGGGAATGCTACTGTCCTCATGGATAGAGATCAATATCTTAATCTCAGCCAATCGTTGTTAGA